>NC_072455.1:3530349-3642849 GCF_027596085.1 Anoplopoma fimbria | reverse complement strand
AGAGAAAAGGGAAATGAGCATGAAATATTGGTTTTGATAGATTGGACTTTTTTCTTAATGGTCATTGGGAGCATAACTATTGCCTCCACACGACTCTCAACATGGCCACTACGTTAGCTGCGTTAAACCATTTTTGTTTTTCGTTCATTTCGGCCATTAGCGAGACGACACTAACATGCACTATCTACTATACAAAGCATTCTACAGCCACCGTTTCTGGTACGTTGTGATGCTAACGGTGGTCTAGAGGAGTGCATAGCGGCGCCCATGAGCTAGCAAGTGTGGCGCAACAGACAAACTTGAATGCACTAATAGCACATGTGTAAACAAAGCACAGAGAAGCTCAGATTACAACACACAAAGCGGGAAATGACTTCATTCTCTGCTCAGGTAGACATTACTCCACTATTCCTTTACACAGAAAATAGTTGTTTGCTGCTTTATAAATGCTCTGAATGTCTTAATAATGTATTTTAACATATTTTTCTTCTGATAAATCTGACGATAAAGCTGTGTTTAACAACCAAGTTCATGTTTTAGAGTCCAGAACTTAATGTTCTTTATCTGTGTCCCGAAGAGTCCCAAACAAACGTTACCTGTCTGAGTTGTTTTGGAGACGATTTATTTCTGCATAGCCGTCCTATTTTATATGAATGTGTTCCGTGTTGTCACGTCATCAGTCATCAGTCGCCATCGCCCCGCCTTTCCCTCATTGGTCAGACACATTTATCCCTGTCCAATCACCATCGTCACTCACTGTGAGGATTGGTCGGCTCCTCGGCCAATCCGGATGTCGAGAAAAAACAACTTTTCCTTGTTTATTTCTGTTGTCGTTTATGTTGACGCTGCCACTGCATGAAGTAATGATTCCCCTGTTTTTTTTTTTTCTTTTTTCTCATCTTCTTTTCTTCCTTTCTTTATTTTTACAAATGGACCCTGCTCTTCTCCATTTTATCCCACCTTCCTTTCTCCCCTTTTTATTTTGTTGATTTGTTTGTTTTTTGACGACAGCAAGTTGGAATAGATCAGGGTGACATCCCAGATCTCTCACAGGTCAGTATACATCTCACCTTTTTCACTCTCTATTTCTCAATCTCACTCCTTTTCTTGCCTTTTTGATTTCTGTCTTTTCCTTCTACATGTTGTTTCATCGCTTTCCCTTCAACCTCACATATACGTGTGTGTTCCCCCCCCTCTTAACAATCGTTCACTCATCCTCTCTTCTTCACTCTCCACGCAATCATTTTTTAATTTTCAAACCACCATCTCGTCGGACCCGATCTTAGTCTCGGCAACTCCCTTCTGGTTTGATTGATTTCCTGCTTTCTCTTTCACTTCTAAATGCTAATTATAGATCCAACGACAGGCTGAGGTATGTTAAGTTGGCCTGCTTATCCACTGCACCATCCGCGGGTTTCATCACGTGGGTTTGAAACCCTGAGCAACAATAAGCTCAGCCCTTGGATCTACAAAAAAAAAATGATGATTGCAACAACAAAGGGCTTGAAAAACAACACCGCATCGCTACAAAGGGAATAAACTACATTTCTGTTTTTAATCATCAAGGATAAATTTGCCTTTTTATCTTATTGGGAATTCAAAGGAATTGTTTGAGGCTCGGTTTTCATCCTCCTAATGGTTCATAGGAGGAGCTGAGAGAGACTCCAGATATCCACAGCAGACAGATTGTTTATTTTAATCAGCCATTTACAATTCAGCTTAAAGGAATACTTCAGCAACAAAATGGCAATTTGTCTATCAATTACTCTCCCCGTGCTTCCTTGAATTCTTAGAGAAAGCATCGACACATTTTGTGGGTGAAGTATTAAACATTCTGTCTGGTTTAGTGTTGAAATGATTTATTAAATGGGCAGTATCAACAATATGGCTGTAACTTACGATTATTATCATTAATTTCTCTACTAGTTTGATCCGTAAAATGTCAGAAATGCTGAAAAATGTTCGCCACAGTTTCATAAACCAGCGCCTTGAGATTTCATTGTATTTTAAAGTGTGCTATATAAATAAAATCCATTATTATTATTATTATAAAGCCCGAGGTAACATCTTTTAAATGTCTTTATTTGTTCAACAAACAGTCCAAAATTCTGAGAAATTCAGATCACAAAGAAGTAAAACAGAAATAAGTTGCTTATAAAATATGAAGTTTGCTGCTTGTTTCTATTTTCTATCATTGTAAAGTGAACATTTGTTAGTTTTTTGACCATTGAAGACACATTTTGATATTGACCTTTTTTTAAATTGATGATTTTCTGAAGATGCACATATACAGTGCAAAACAAGGTGTTGTGGGTAAACCAGGCTCCTAGTGGAAACTTCATACAAGCTGTACATACAAAAAGAAAAAAGTGCACTTTCACCTCCAAGAACCTTAAGATCCACATTTAATACAGTTACTTCGTCATCGTCTCGGCTGTGCTTCAACACATTGGACTTCATTTTTGGTACCAGAAAGAGGGCAAAGTTCAGTCCAGAGTATCAACAGACACCCTGAGTTTAGTTATCTGGAACTCTGCTAATAATACATTTATCAATAATGAAAATAATCATAAGTTACAGTCACTGTTTAGTTTTAAAGTTTACTAAACTTCTTGTACTTTGCCACATACTTGGCGTTTTGTAAATCTTACTTACAGATCCAACTGTAACTTTTCACAACTTCGGGTGAACTTAAGTCCTGCATTACTAGAAAAAAAAATAAAAAAAATAAAAGTTAACAGCATGTGGATTGACTGTGTGGATGTTGAACTCGTATCGTAAAAAAAAATGCAAAGTTAAAATGGACGTTTCTCTTCTCCCTCGTCTGTCGCAGAAAACAAAAGGATCATACATTGTAGGTGGTGGGTTGCATACTGTACTGCTGAACCCCCCCCCTCCCCTCCCCCTGCATGAGCACCCTGTACTCTCGCATATATATTCATGTGCGTGAATGTGTGTAAACATGCACACGTTTACACCTCACACACTCGCAGGCATGCTCTTGTTTCGCTGCCGTGGACAATGTATTTGTGTCTGTGTGTGTGTGTGTGTGTGTGTGTCGGCCTCAGGTGGCTTGCTTGTAGCTATCAAACACACACACACACACACACACACACACACACTCAGAGCTCCGGCACGACAAGCAAAAGGCCGTGAAACCTCATGAATAAAAAAATGAGGCTTCACCTCTCCGCCCCCTCTCTCTCTCTCCATCTTCATCCGCATGAAAGAACCCCTGCGCCGGGGTTTATCGACTAGCTCGTTTTAAATTCCTCCCTCCTCCTTTGGATGTTGTTTATTTCATATCTGTCGAGCACAACATCACTGCTTTCAACATGCACGGAGGTGCTTTAATAGAGAACGACTGGAGCATCACCGCGTAATCATTGTTAGGAAAAAAAGAGAGGAGGGAGGGGGGATTCTCTCTTTTCTTATTTATTTTTTCTTTGGGATGACGAAGTCTTTAGCTAAAAGTTACACTCACAGTATCAAAAAGAGATGTGGAGACCCTGCTGTGTGTGTGTGTGTGTGTGTGTGTGTGTGTGTGTGTGTGTGTGTGTGTGTGTGTGTGTGTGTGTGTGTGTGTGTGTGTGTGTGTGTGTGTGTGTGTGTGTGTGTGTGTGTGTGTGTGTGTGAGTGTGTGTCAGTGTGTGTCAGTGTGTGTCAGAGCTAATATTGACTTAGCACACAGAAAGTCCTCTTTTCACCTATTCAGACCCCGCTGACAGTTAAAGATGGTCTCTTTCTCTCCTGTGAGACGCTGTTTCTTTAACAACCAGGCAACAGTTGGTCGAGAAGCCGCCGTCTAGCCGGCCGCAAAGCACTCCCAAAACCTGTGTGTGTGTGTGTGTGTGTGTGCAGACACTTCACATTCTTGTGGATGCAGAGGCAGACATGACGTTGTCAAATGTTCTCAGCGGAGGAATTTCCTCTCCTCTCTCCTCGGCCGAAAGCGAGCTGAGCTATTACTTTCTTCCCTGCGTGTTAACTTGTAAATGTGCGTTAAAAAGATCCACTTAATAATGCAGCCGTTTTTTTCGGTTGTTTTTTTTCCTCCTCCTGTTTTAACGAGGCCCCCTAACGAGCACCGAAGATGTCGAGTTGTGCGAAACGATCAGAAGTGAACTCTGCAGCTGGATTTTTTTTTTGTTTTCTGCAGTCGCGTAGCAACGATCCCCAAGTAACCCCGATCACTAAGTTGTAAACCAGAGCGGAGGAGCTCAAATTTAATGCAGCTGCCTCGTGCCATCTTACAAACAAAAGAGCCTTTTAAGAGACTCCTGGCCTCACTTGTTTATTCTGGAGGAGCTATTAATAAAAAGATCAGAGTTTAATATCAATCAAATGTGAAGAGATTTGGTTGAACTAGAGACATAAGGACATCTCAAGGGTACATCCTGGTACTTGAGAGGCAAAACGCAGCAAAGGGAAGTTGAATGGGGGGAAAAAACCTAAAAATGAACGAAACCGTCGCCCTCCGCTTATGTGAAGAAGTGGTGCAACCTCTCCTCCGCTCTCCACCTTTTCCCTCCCGCTCTTTGTTGTTTTCAACCTCCTCCTTTGTTCTCTCTCTCTCTCTCTCTCTCTGTCTCTCTCTCCTTTGAGTCTCCCGCTAACAGTGTGAGTGTTTGCTGCATGTTGCCATGGCTATTCTTGGAGCCTGATGCACTCTGCTACCTTCCTGTGAGACCAACTAACTGTGTGTGTGTGTGTGTGTGCGTGTGCGTGTGTGTGTGTGTGTGTGTGTGTGTTTTCTATGCATATGAGACAGAAAGAAAGTTAGAAAAGGATTCTCCAAAAGTTGGGATTTCTTTCTCTTTTCTCATCTTTACCTCTCGTTGTCTCTCTCTCAGGCCCCCAGCAGCCTCCTGGAGGCTTTGGAGCAGCACTTGGCCTCTCTGGAGGGCAAGAAGACAAAGGAGCTGAACGCAGACACCAGGTAGACGTCCTATTCTAACATATCACACCCAAACCCCTTTAAAAACACGTATAAAAGCAGATAAAAATGGCTGCCTACATCTATCTCCAAATTCCCTTTTTGCAGAGCGTCCACCCTTTCCAGCGCCGTCTCATCTCTGTCCACCACCGGCATGTCCTTCAGCCGCATGGACGAGAAGGAGAAGCAGCAGGCTCTGGAGGAGGAACAGGCCAGACTGCAGGCTCTTAAGGTAACATATTTTATACTTTTATGACTTTTAGTCCCTGTCTTGTCAGGAAAAGTGTGAAAAATGAAAAGCACGACACAATAATTTACTGAAGAATTTATAAGATACAGAAACTTTCAGGATAAGTCTGTGCATGCACGGATTTGACCTTCACATGAACATTTGCAGCAAAGAATAAAGCACCTGAAAGTGACAAGCGTAACTGCTGTCATTGTTATAGAGTGAAGACTGTGCTAGCAGAGCCACAATACACCTCAAATCTGCAGCAACCACATCACACTTGAGCCCTGATGAAAAGTCCATAAAAATAAAAAGAAATTGATGTTGCTGGTAGATTGCCCAGCAACGTTGCTGTTTGCTGAACTCCAGTTGAGGATAAAGGCCAAGAGTCTCAGTGGCGAGCCGAGCAATAAAAGAAAAAATCTGGTGTAAATGTGTTGACATTTCTTGCTCCGGCCCTGGGGGGGGGGTGTCCTGCCTTACAGCAAACTGTAATTGAGTAAGAGCAATGGAGCTCCGAAAACACGCACATAGCAGCTCAGCCGAGTGTGTGTGTGCATGTTAAGTGTGCTTACATCCTGGCACAGAAGATACAGTATGTGTCTAGTGTCCAGCAGTATCTCTGTAAGCTTTGTCGGATCTGTGTGTGTGTGTGTGTGTGTGTGTGTGTGTGTGTGTGTGTGTGTGTGTGTGTGTGTGTGTGTGTGTGTGTGTGTGTGTGTGTGTGTGTGTTTGTGTGTGTTTGTGGGTTGATTGGATTTTAGCACGCTGTTTACTCCGTGCCCTTGGTTGCCCCGTTTCTGCCAAGGTCCACTGATTACCTTTGGGTTCAGTTTGAAAGCAGGAGGGGAGATAAAGTGAGAGGGGCGAGTCGGGGGGAGACGGGGGGTGAGCGGAGGTCGTCCAGATACCAAAGTCCAGCTGTCTGCGTGCTCTGGTGTCCATATGGACTCAACACGCACACAAAAAATAAAAACGCTACTGTCCAGCAGGGGCCTTAACCCCAAACAATAACATCAGCTCCCATTTGTTCCCTCGCCAAGCCGTCAGAATACAAATGAAGAGGTACAGCAGGAGATTCTGTTTATTAATCTGCTCAAAGTCTAACATCCTTTTAAAAGGTGGACAAGGTTGTGAAATCAATTGGATTATTCGCATACTTTTTTAAATAAGTTTGGGTTTGGAACTGAATTAAAACAGCTGGGTGTCCCGTGTCTAAATAAATTGGAGAAGAGAAGCAGCATGTCCGTTCTCTCCGTGGCCGTCCATACTAAACATCTACGCCTTTGTTACACTGTAAATTGCTTTTTACTTGTCTACCAAACAGTGCAGGTTTTTTTTCGATTTCCTAGTACATGTTCCCACATGATGAGACACGCATGTATTGATCCCTGTGGAGAAATTGGGCCATAGCAGCAGCAAACATAATAGGATCCAGCAGGAAATAAAAGCAGATGGCACAATAAATAGGCGATAAAACACGGCAAGATTCATCAAATCAATCAATAAAACTATTTCATTTAGTCACTTTGTAAAAGGAAGGCAGGTTGAACATGTTTTATAAACTGCATAGATACGCAGTAGAGATTACACATAATAGATTTAATTTATGATTACACTCACTGTCATTTCACACAACTGCAAATGTTTAGGAGCAGCAGGTAAATTAACTCCAGGGCAGTTTAACTGTGTCTCCCAGGTGGGTTTCTTACCTGAGAGCAGTCTGAGGCTCTAAAGTGTTTGCTTTAGGCTTCTAATGGGTTGATTAAGGCTACATCCACACTGATACATTTTTGTTTTAAAACAGGGTTTCACAACAAAAACGATCTACGTCCACACAGGAGTTTCAGAACTCTATCACATGACTTTTTACGTACACTGGGCATGCGTGTACCGTCGTCAACAGGAAGTAAATTGGTTGCTTAGTTACAGTATTATTATTATTTTAATAATAAAAGGTTGTGCTTGATACTTCAGATTTACTTAAGGTTCCGTTCTGAAACTTGCAGCTCTACCGGGTGTCGCACTAGAGAGCATTTATGCTTTTGTTCGTTTACAGTTTCTTTGTGAACTTTACAACAGAATAAAAGAACCATTGATTTAAAAAAAAAGGAAAGTCTTCCGTTTTGCTAATGTTTGTAACAGTAAACGTTTCCGCTGCACCTTGGGCCTCAGCAGGACAGGGTCAGATACGGTTTGAGAGGCTTTTAGTGTCGCATCAAAACAATGCCGGAGAGCTTTTTGTCACCGGAAAACCAAATGTGATTAGTTGTAAAGTTCTTACAGCTAATCGTCAACCTTGGCAGAAAAAAAACAAGCAATAAATGTATAAATTCAATTTGGATGCAGGCCTGGTTTTCAGTCTGATGTCTAAAGCCAAGAATTATCTGAATATCACCAAAGGGTACACATTTTAAAAGTCCCCCCTTTATGCTTGTACTCATAATGGCTTTGTTTTTGCAATAAGATGCTTGACAATTGATCTTAACAAAGGAAGTTACAGGAAGACAGCACACCTTTTAAAGGGCGTATGCACGTGTGAGAAGATGTGTTCGTCATATATTATGAAGTGTTTACTGGAAACAAAACTGTTATTCATTTCCAATGGGAAGTGACTGTGTAACCACTGTTTTCCTGATTACATTATGGTGTTTTTGTGCGTGTGTTCCAGGACCTGCGCCTGAAGGAGATGGGCATGCAGACTCCGCCCTCTGCCTCCCCGAGCAGCCAGTCGATAGGCGGCGCCATCAACAACAACAACCACATCATACACACCCCGGAGTTGTTCACCTCCACAATGTCTGCCAACAGGTACACACACACACACACACACACACACACACACACACACACACACACACACACACACACACACACACACACACACACACACACACCTGTCCAGTTCACCACTTTAAACCAACGTAAGTCCTCTATATTGTTGAGATATTGAATAATGAGCACACATACTTATACACATGACTGTTTCACAATAAATCCCCTTACTTTATGTGGCAATAGACAAGTTGTCTTGATTTTAACATATCATTATGAAGTAAGTGTTGGTTGCACAATATAATGGCTATTGAATAATTACAGCATGAAAAAAGTGCGTTAGCCATGCACAACCAAAACAGGAAGTGGAGAGAGCTTTTGTTTTCTCCAGTAGCTATTACCAATTAAAAAGTATTAATCTAAGTTTTTTTGCCGTTACTTTTTTCTAGTAGGTATTGAAAAAGAAAATGCAGTGTGTCCGTTTCCAACAAAAGTAGCTAGCACTAGCTCCAGAAGTAGCTTAAAGTCGTACGTTAATTTGCATATCGGTGATGTCGTTGCACATTTATTTGCATAATAATTTGAATATATATGTCTTGCATTTTCCCAAGGTCCCAATAAATCGCTAAATTTATTGCTAGTAAAAGGCTCTGAGAAAAATGGAAAGTGTTCTGGTTGTCATAACAACATCGCACCAATAATACCACTTTGAACCGTTAGGAGGGGGGGTTATCTATTGCCACTAACTATAAAAACGACTTTACAGTATAGAGAGTTAGTTACAGAATGTAAACACATTGAAATGCTTTGCAGAATCATAAATGGTAATAAATGCAGTTGGATTTCTTTAAACTGTTAAATATTATAATTAAAAATATGCTTATTTCCACTACAGTCCTCTTAAAATGAGAAAAGAGGAAGATGAAAGCAGGATGCATGATTGGCAGATGTAATTTACAAACCTTTTTTTTAAGTGTACTGTATGTAAAGAAACAAACTGCCAGCTGTTTTAGATTTCTTCCCTGAACAAATAGAAACCCTTTGTATCACAACGGCAGACTGATTCCAGCTGCAGCGGAGCAACAATAAGACTATTTGTTCTCCATAATCTTGAACAGGGTTTATACTCAACACGCTGTGAATTTACGGCTCCGAACTGTTTTATTGCTCCGCGGACGTTTTTTACCGCCCTTCAGAGAGCGAGGATTAATCTTAATCTGTGACAAACGAACATTTTTAGTGGTGACTTTAGCTATTTATGCGCTATTGATTAAATATTAATGATCTTTCTCCATCTGTCTTTCTGTACCTCTTTATTCTGTTTCTCTTCATCTCTGGCTCACTTCTTCGCTTTCCGTCGTTCATTTCATCCTTCTCTTTTCTCTCTCTGACATTTCATCTCTTCTCCATCCTACCACTTTTCCTTCATCTTCTCTCATTATCCCTCCTTCCTTCCTTTCCCCCCCTCTCTCTCTCTCTCTCTCTCTCTCTCTCTCTCTCTCTCTCTCTCTCTCTCTCTCTCTCTCCCTCCTCAGTGTGCCCAATCTGAACAGTGACCTGTTTGATCTTCAGCCGGCCTTCATCCCCGCTGTGCAGAGCAATCCTTCAATCTCCACCGCCAACAGTGCCTGGGGAGGTGCGCTACCTACACACACACACACACACACACACACACACACACACACACACACACACACACACACACACACACACACACACACACACACACACACACACACACACACACACACTTACTTGCAGGTGCACAAATGCAAATAAGAAAGACACCTACCTACATGCACACACACACTGATCAATTCTATGTGAGTGTATTGCATTCTGGGGGGTGTTCTCCCTCCGGCCAGTCATTCACATTTCTGTCGATCCATCTGTCTTTTTATGTAAACCATCCATCTTCCCATCACCATTCCCTCCTTTTCCCTCAGAAACTAATGTTGCATGACCCAGCCGGTGTCTTACGTAGACACACACTTTTAAATAAGTGTTTACATTTGTGAACACTGGCATTATTTGATATAACCGACGTGAGCAGCTCGAGGAAATGTCGGCCCTGAGATCCAAACCACCTACCTCTCCTCGTTTCTTTTGTTTGTCAATGTGGGAAAATTGTGTCTGCGGCAGAAATGCTGAGCAACAGCATCGACTTTCACATATTATCTTACTGTATTATTATTGCCACCTCCTCCCTTCCGTTTGTGAATATAAGTTGACATTTCAGCTAAAAATCAACGCATCGAAAAAGTAGCACAAAGACGAGTCTGGAAGCACTGTTAGCGCGGAGTATTACAGGATTTATGACAGAGGATTAGGTTGAAGCCGTTTATAAAAAGAGTTTGGCCAGACTTCAGAGTCAGAGCTACTTCTTACCCCCCCCCGTACGCTATCAGTGGCTCTGACACAGGAGCCGGGATAACAATCCCCTGTGCTTTTCTCAAAGACGACACAAAGGATACTCACTCCAGGAAACACCAACGGCTATAAACGTCAGAAACACTGATGTTTTAAAAAGGAATATTTTGCCATTTTGGGAAAATACGCTTTCTGGCAGAGAGTTAGAAGAGAAGACTGATATGACTCTTGCATGAAGCTACAGCAGGACAGCAGCTGATTAGCCTAGCTTAGCACAAAGACTGGAAACGAAAGGAAGCAGTTAGCCTGAAGTTTCACCTCGCAGCTCCTCAAAAGCTCACTTATTAGCGCCTTGTATCTGTGATTGTTTAATACAAAGTGGAAAACAAGAATTTGCCATTTAATGGGGGGGGTTCTGTGACGGACTATTTCCTGGCTCTGAATAGTTGCCAGACTTCCAGTAAGGACTACAGGATGTTATTGTGGCTGGCAAAAGAAAATGTTTGGTAGATAACCAACTGCCAAATGTTTTAACTCAAATTAAACAAGCTGGATATAACATGTAAATTAGTGAGCTTTAGAGGTACATCTTGGTGTTTTTTCCCCCCTGTTTTCAGTCTTTATGCTAAGCTAGGCTAAACGGGTACATGCTGTAGCTTTATATTTAACAGATATGAAAGTGGTATCAACCTTCTCATCTAACTCTCGTCTAGAAAACAAATTAAGCATGGAGAATCGAGTTTGGGTCACATAAGGAAATAGGGATTTTTAAACAAAAAGTACTTAACTATATATTGGCAAACTATGTCATACCTGCCATGTTTAATCTATGTCAATTCTAGATCATCTTTATGAATCTCTGACTACGTTTACATGCATATAATGTTCAGGGTTTTGACCTTATTCTGTAAAAGGCAATATTCCTGCTGAGCTGTTAACTTGGCTGATAAAAAGGAATACTCAACCAATAACCCCCATAACATGCAGCAGTATATACTCGGATTGACGTCAAACACCCCCCTGACATACGTCCTACAGCTACGCCCTTTAAAATAACTTCAATTCCACTCCTTTTCTATTTGTAGCCGTGTTAATCCCCCGGTGTACCGTCGCTGTCACCGCTCTGCAAGTTTTGGAAAACTGCTCCTCAAGCTATTGCTTTTATGTGAAATTCAAACATGGCAACATTCAGAATAAGGCATAATTAAAAGGAATATGCTGTTTTGCATCAAAATCAGATTATCATATTAATAGTGGAATAAGAGTGCGCCGTTTCCTGAAAGGTTAGTTATAAAAATAGACACCGTGGAGTGTTGTGAGTTTCCGTCGTGTATTCTCGTTTCGTGGACTCCACAAAGACAACGGCTCTCTGAGGCTTCAAGCCCTTAATCCTCCGACAGGGACGTGGATGGAGACAAAAAAAAAAGAATACAAAAGGTGCATCGGTGGATTTCCTCGTGCTCCGGCTTAGCTCTCTCCTCTGAAAGCATGACGTTCCCGACAGCCTACACACAGAATCCCAAGTTACTAAGCAACAACAATGGCACCACGCCGGCGACTGTAACGTCCACGTTCTCTATCTAATTGGATTAGTTCAGCGGGGAAGGTGGTGGAAAGCCATGATTTCCAAACAGGACATGATCACAATCTGATGTGTGTGTGTATATATATATATATATATATATATATATATATATATATATATATATATATATTATATAAACACCCAAACAGGGTTTTTTTCACATCTAACTGCATCCCCTCAGGATTGGAGAACCAGCCTCTGCAGACCACCGCAGCCATGACTGTAGATTTCGATGCTGTGTTTGGGAATAAGGCCGCCGCGCCCAGTAACAACGGTCCACAACCTGCAGCCGGTAAAGCCAGCTCTGAAAAACTAAAAATATAAACCTTTTGACTCTGCTCGGCAGCACGCAAGCAAAGCGTTGAACTAACCCTTTTGGGTGGGTGTTGGTAGCTTTACTAGCTCTGTCACAAAGCCTGTTGTTTGAGTTCTTACATATGGTCTCTAATAATGACGGTAACCCTTAATCCGAGAGACGAGGGATCAGTTAACTTCATAATAAATTGGATTTTCGAGTAATTTGATGAAGGAAAATACCTCAAATCTTGTTTTTCTCTATAGAAATATTATATTTCAGTAGACAAACTTCAAAAAAAGAACATTTGTAGGTATTTATTAAGAGTTTGACTCGCAAAAAACTCAGCTAATTTGCTTTTTCAGGACTATGTCAGTGTAATTTCATCAGATATCAGTTGTAAAATACGATAATGGCCCCACAACTGTGATTAGATTTTGAGTTAGATATTGCTGAATTATTATTGGTGCATGAACATTTCTGTCACCATATTTATACGTCAAAGCTCCGCCCACTTTAGGGCCTTTTAAAGATTCCACATTTAACTTAAAGTTGACTGATCCCAGCTCGTGATTTTCCTCCTTTTCATTGAGGGTTCCTACACAGATCTTCAAATTCTACAAATATAATCAATGAAACAAATCTTTTCTAGTTCATAAAGCTACAGGAAGCTTGGTTAAATGCTTTTGTAAAGTATTTTAATGTTGGAGATCTTATCAGTATTCAGCTCTGAAAAAGCAAAGGGATAGTTGCCAGTTGTTTCCTGTAAATCTTTTGGCTTATATCATTTAATCCATTGGAAAAATGTGAAGGAACCCTCTCTCCACTTCTTCAGCAGCTTCTCCTGTTGTGGTTTCCTGCCTGTTGTGGAAACCGCTTCAGACTGATGGCTCTTAAGTGTTGCCGGTCTGGGACTTTGGCTCCGAGCTCTCTTATTGGCTTACTTTCCTTTAACCTCTCGGCAACTGACACAATCAATCTCTGTACTCCTCAAACCTTTTGGGTCCTGGGACGCTCCTGCAAATCATATCATTTGAGCAAAAACCTGCAGAGAACCAAAGGATTGTCTTTGTAGCCAAAGCCTTATAAAGCTAGTTCCTCTGTCTATTAAACCGAACTATTAAAAGCAAAGCACACACCGTTGCCCTGGGAGACGTGTTCCTTCATTATGATGAACACGGGCAGAGTAGCTTTATTTTTAGATTCGATCCCACACAATACGTATGTGCTGCTGTAAATACTCACTAGCACACAAAACGTGTATTAATCCACGACAGAAAATAGTGCCAAACAGATTTACTCCTGTTTGAGTAGCGTTTTACTTACAGTGCCCAGATGTTTTAGTTAATTATTTAAGCCTTTTTATAGATGTATGTCTTCAGTAGGAGTGCAGCATAAATGCTCGGATTGTTAGAAAGTTTGGCAGATCATTTGGGATTTTTTGGCGATTACAAATATTTGGAAATTTCAGTCGAAAACTTTGTAAAGCAATGGTAATACTTTATTTTAGAAATACTTGTTTTCACAAATATACATAGTCTTTGATATAACAATTTAATAGTCATTATTTTTGTGACATCTTTTGTCCAAAGTGAGGTCTCACTCTGCTCCGTACTCCAGGTTCAAACTTATTCACTAGCCGAGTGTTTTTTGTTTTTCACAGCTACGCTCTCCATCAATTAACGCTGCTGGTAATTTGCCAGGATTAATCAGCCGGCTGTTTCACACACCAGCAGTCACAACACATGTTGCTCAAACTCATTTGTTTGACTTAATCCAAACAGCATTATCGTAGAGAGCGAGATCTCTAATTATACATCTGGAAAAGCTAAAAAAAATAAAAAAAAAAAAAATAGACTTAGGGTTAGTGATTTTGTTAGTTTTCTGGCAGAAACAATGTTTTGTCATCATTATTAAGGGTGTTGGTGGCGTTTGCACAGCTGCGTCATTGCTTCCTCAAACATTTGCCAGATAAAGCTTTTGTTTTGCAAATGTTTTCGTGCAGATTTTTCTTGCTTTCTCTAATCTTCAAACCCGTCGAACTCTTCTGCTCCTCTCAGAAGAAACATTTGGAGGCTTGTGGCTGCAGTGTGCTGCCTGCTTCTGGCTTTGGACGGACTAACTTTCTTCTATTAATAGAGCTCTTGTTGAAGCTGCCACTACAATTACCAATACACCATCTGGGTGACTGGCAGCATCTCACAAAAATCCCCGTGTGTGTGTGTTTGTGCGTTTGTGTGTGTGCAGCTACTGTACTGCATGTGTCCTTCCTGCATTACCTACACACCGTCCACACGTGTCTTTATATGTCGGTGTTTGTAACAGTCTGTTCACATGTCGTCTGTCATTTTGCTTCATCCCATCTGTCTACTACGGCTCCTCTGTTTTCTTTTATTGCCGTTCACACAGTTTCAACAATCCTCTCTCCCTTTATCCCCCCCCCTCTCTCTCTTTCTCTCTCTCTCTTTGCCTCGTCGTCTCCCCATCACACTTCACAAAGCAAGAATCACCCAGGCAACTCCGTTCCATCTGCTCTCCCCTTTTCTCTCCCGCCTCTCTCTGTCTCCTCTGCAAAGACTCCAATTTTTTTTGGTCCACTTTTAACTGATATCTGACTGTATTTGTGCACAAGGAGTTGGAGGCGTAGCTGCTTCTTTTTATATTGAAATTTGAATTTTTTTGAAAGGCAATGCATCATTTTCCATGTCTTCATAATGTATTCTCAATTTTCCATCATCCATATCTGCAATTATTCCTCTAAGGGATGCCTCTTTGCTAATAATTCAAGTGGAAAATGCAGACATTCTTTTTATTTTTTGAGCAAATTAATATTTCTGTTAATGCCTTTTTCTGTATCTCTTATTTCCCCGCCACCAATCAAAGTTTTTAGTTGATTTTCAAATCGCAAATTCGATTTTTTTCGGATTTGCAATCCTCCTCAACTTTAATATCTGTGTCTCTGCTCATATACATATCCTTTCAATCTGTTATATCGAACCATTTATTGTGTCACTCTGTGCTCATGCTCAGAGAAGAAACACCCACTCAAGGTCATGAATTCAACGGCAACCTGTAACAAGAACTCTCTTCTTCCTTCATATCATATTTGTCCCTTAATATTATGCAATCATTAATTCATTCTGTAGATCCTGTAATATCCATGATCAATGACATAAAATACATTACATTAACCAATAGATTACACCAGGAATTTTTCGTAATCCATGTCTGAAAAGAGCTTTAACATAATCCAACTAAATAGTTTATACGTAACAGATTTCTCCCTTCCAGCGTTTTTTGGAATTGAGCCCTCGACAAGGATTTACTTCCTTCGCTTCCCTTTGATCTTAAACTCTTATTGACTGTCAAATCCTCTGCTGAAACACCTAAGCTAACACTGATAGCATTACCCCCCCCCACACACACACCCAGTTCAATACAGCGCTCTCAGCTCTGGCTTCCTCACCTCCCTCCTCCCACCTCCCTGATTTTTCCTCTTCTTCAATCTGCTCGCTGGTTTTGTGTGTGATCTACAGAGAGAGCTTGTTTCTTGTTTCCTTCCCTCTTTCATCCCCTCCTCTCTTCTATTGCTCTCTTAGTTCAGTTTAATTCAGTGGGCTTTACCGACACGGTGGTTTAAGAAACACAAATATATCACCCACAATGCCAGAGTGTTTTATCACGCAGACAACGGGAGAGTCAAGAGAATTAGAAACACTGTGGTTGCTTCTTCATTTTCTCCTCTTTTAACTTCCTTTCCTGTCTCCGTATGCTTCTCCTCCTCTCCCTCCTTTTTTTCTCATCTGCTAAGCTAGCAGGAAAAGTGTTTTCTGAATCTCTTGTGTCAGCACCACTGTCAGACCGGCACACCGCTTCCTAACTAAATATTATTCCTCCCTCTTTTTCTTTCCCTCCCTCTTCAGTTGCCTCTCATTTCTTTTTCCTCTCTCCTCCTCCTCTTTCTCCTCCTCTGTGTTCTGCAGGGACGCTGTAGGTTTACAGACGTCGTCTTGCATTCACGTCTCGTTCGATCTTGTTTAATTCTTTCCAGCTTTGCATTGTCGCCTTTCATTTTATTTTTGCCACTTGTCTCCATGTATTTTATTTTTACCCCTAACGATTGCTGGATAAAGTCAGGAAACGATAATGCATAATACATAAAATTATATAAAATATCAACAGCTTGTCATGGTGTTACGCTCTTGTGTTCACTTTCAATTTCCCTTTTTTTTCTTTGCAAATTTTTTCTACTTCTCGCCATGTTTTTCGCAACTTCTCCAACCGGATATTACACACACACACACACACACACACACACACACACACACACACACACACACACACACACACACACACACACACACACACACACATTCACAGGTTTCTACCAGCAGAGTAATACTGAGCCATTAGCCGGATGAGTGCTGACATGGGGAGTTGTTAACAGGCAATTACATGCACACACTTACACACACACATCCGCAAAACTAACACAGGAAATACTAATTTGTCATTTGCACCTACTAGCCATGAGCAGTAAGTTTACACAGCCTCTCTAACACACATAAACACACACACACACACACACACACACAAAAACATTCATGTTCAAAACTAATCACTATTTGGAGTCAGAGTGTGTACATGACAGCCGCAAACAGATAAATCAATCATCTAGAACAAGTGCTGCAAGCTACTGAGTCAGGGATTATGGGCCGGCTGCTGATAGAATGAGGCTGCTGCATGACAGTAATAAAAGAGTAGAGTCTTGGTACGGAGTATATCTGCTTTAAACAGGAAGCTCTGTAGGTGAAGGCTGAAAATGGAGCAGGACGAATTCAATTAACGGCAAATGCTCGGTAGTGAGATTTAGATATTTCACATTAAGGAGGCACAGCTCAGCAATACTCTCAGATCAAAACCGCCCAGCGCTGCTTTCGTTAATGCGGTGGAATCGTGAGTAAAAAAAGTTTTGGGGGAAAATTATGCAGAAAGTTCAGTCGACTCTCATTTAGATTCAGGATTTAACTTTGTTGAAATTATCTTTGACTTTCTTCACTTCGTGCCTGAGTTCCCCCCCTCACTGTTCTTTAGATATTTGTGGCCACAATTACCCCCTTAGTTACCGTTGCTACGCCTGACAATAGCATTACATTTCCTAAATACAATGGGTCCTTGGTTTCAAACAGAGGTTCACTAAAGCAGCCCTGTTTTGATTTTTCCGTTTAGCTATTTAAGCTAAAATTAGCCGCATGGGTTGGTTGAAAAAGCCTAGCGGTAACTGAATACTTCTACGCTCAAGCTTCTAGAGAACTACGGTGGCCTTTAAGTAACATAACAAACTCTAGAGCCAGTGCTTGGTTTGTCCATTCTGGGCTACTGTAGAAACATGGCAGACTCTGTGAAGAGAACCAACTCACTGTAGTCACAAACGGCAAAGTGTACGCTAATGAAAACACAACAGTTCCTAGTTTCACGTGAGCAGCGGAGTGTTAAGTTCTCCAATTCTATAAAGAGTGCAGCACAGAGACTCAAACGTTACCTTACACTCTGATATTGTAGCAATGGTAAATGTGGTATGGTTAACGCTGCGTTTTCAACATGTCCTGTAACGCCACAAAATAATGCAGTTGGCTAATGAAATGCTCCTGGGAAGCATCGCCTTTGTAACTAGTAAGCTAGCTAACGTTTTGAGCTAACATAAAAGCAGATAAACGCACTGTTAAATACATTTCTTACAGTTTTATTGTGTTTTTTAGGTTTTTGAAAGACCTCCAAAACTCTTCACAGCCCGTGCACACTGCTTCAACATGTTGGGAAATTCAAAGCTTGACAGGAGGGACAATTGGGCAATCTCTGTTTTTGGTGTAGGGGTTCCTCTCATTGCTTTCCTCTACGTGCCTGTGTGGTTTACTAACCCTTACTCTGTCTGTATGATGTCGTTACCAGCGTACCTTATCAAAAAATGTATCATAAATGTGTGTTTTTATTTACACGCGTGAGTCTGTTTCTCCTCCAGGTTTCGATGCTCTAGGAGACCTGTTGAAGCCTACGATGCCCGCACACACCGCTCCTCTTCCTCCCCCTCAAATGGCCATCCATCACGGAGGAAAGCTGCTAGCCAACGACCTCGACTCCTCTCTGGCCAACCTCGTGGGCAGTGAGTGTCGCGATGCATGTGAACGCGTAGCTGAATGTGTCGACGGGAGGGAGGGGGAATTTAAAAAAAAAATAGAAAAACACCAGTTGCAGTAATGTTGATGGTTGAACATTTATGTAATTGGACACTTGAAACGCCTGACCTTGAATGTATTCATCCACACACTGGCACCATATTTCTTATGTATTCTCTCATATTGATTGTGCATGCAGATACAAGGACGTACAGTTATATAGCGACACAAAAAATACTATTTCCAGGTTTTTTTTACTCCCCTTTTTAAGGAATTTACCATCAATCAAAACCTCTCTTTGTGTAGAAATTCAATTAAACACATCTGAATGTTACAAACTAGTGAAAACATCGATGTAAGAGAGAGCAAAGATGTAGTGAAGTCGGAGGGAGATAAACACTTCAACTCTCTTTCAACTGTGATCACTCATTTTTCTCTGTGTTTCCTCAGATCTGCAGTTTGGCGGGACCCCAGCCAAGAAGTAAGTGTCTCTTGAGTTGTGATGACACCTTTCAATGTTGTGCAGAGGATTTATCCACTGACTAAACTAATACGCCTCGCCATTATACTTGACTCAACTGTTGCCAGCATCCCTACCTTCAGTCTGCCAACATATAAGTTGTACTACTAAAACTCTAAATCTTATTTATTATGAGGTATTCGGTTGCTTTAAACTGCTTAGGTTGGTAATAAAGTGCTTCTGTAGAGTGTTAAAGGAGAGCCTAGTACAAAGATTCCTATTCATGTTTTTGCCGTACTTGCCAAGTTGTTAGTCTTTAAAAATCACGACAAGCCTCAAGGGGGCAAATAAAAATAAAAGAAAGTCTAATCTACAAGTAAATCTTCAGCTTTATCTTCCAAGCCGTGACTTTGCTCTTGTGTTGGATCGGCGGGTACGAATGCAGATTTACTGACAGTGTGTTTGTTTTTTCTCGGTGCTCTGATCGTACCCCTCCAGGCCAGAGATGCAGTGGAACCAGCAGGGAGAGAAGAAGCTGACGGGAGGCCACAACTGGCAGAATAAGACCATGTCGACCACACAGTGGGGCCCGGCGCCAATGGCCCCACAGCCCATGCCTGTACAACACGTGGTAAGACAACAGAAACTCCCACTGAAGACTTGTTTGAGTCATGTGATGCAGTGATTGCACAGCCTGAGAGTTTGCCCGAAATTAATCCATCAAGGTGTCTGAAAGTCCTGCAAAAAGTTTATCCAGTTTATTACAACTTGGATCTTATTTTCATAGTTTTTCATTCCTATCAGCACTGAACAAACCACGGTCATTTCTAAAATCTTGTAACAATGGCAACATTATGTTAAGAAACATAAGCAGTCAGACAGGATTTAAAGTCCATATTCTTCCTTTCACCTGTAGTGCTATTTTATCAATCTAGTTTTGGTGACATTGGCTTTATACTGAATATAATGGGACTAGATGTCACTCAGATGCCAAAAAGAACATTGGAAAAAATCAACAGCAATGTTTCCTTTCAGAAATCATGTCCTTAATAATCCACCGACCTCGTTTGAGTGGTTGAGAGAAAAATTGTAAAATGACTACCTTCATTGTTCGTTGTAAACATCAATAGCAGTTTACACAGCGCCTTTGTTGGCTGCCACTTAGACCTGAAGAGGTTTCATTTGCAATAATAATCTGTGGCTTTGTAAACAGTGTGTCTGAAAAGTCTAAAAGCTGGTGTTTGTTACCCGTGTGCCTTCTCCAGACCTCCGAAATGATAGCCAAAGCTATGGAAATAAGAGCCAAGTTGTTAAAGACCAGAATTATCCTTAATGGGAATCAATCAAGGTGTCTGCAAGTCCTGGAAACATCTCAAAATGGCAAACAGCTTCAATTGTTATATGAAGTTAATTGTTTTAAGGTGTTTCATATGTTCTGACTTCTTATTGCTTTGTATTAAAGGAATAGTTTGTGGGAAATAGAATTACTTTCTTGACGAGAGCTGGATAAGAAGATAAACAACTCTCATGTCTGTCCGTAAAACATGGAATCTACAGCCAACAGAAGGTTAGCTTAGCACAAACACTTGAAAACAGATGGAAACAGCTAGCCTGGCCCTGAACAAAGGTAAACAAATCGGCTCACTCGTCGACACTTAACGTCCAAAAAATGAATGTAAAAACAACAATTCATGATTTTTAAGGGGGTTACATCACTTATCTTAGTTTTAGCATACAGACTTAAAAACTGTCCTTTGATCTGTCAGATGCCAACAAAATCTGCCTACCAGACATGAGAGTGGTATCAATGTTCTCATTTAACACTCTGCAGAAAGCACATGTCCCAGAACTATAACTTCAACAGTGAGAAATCAGTGTGGCTGCACAGAACGTGCCGGTTCTTAGTTTTGGAACTTCAAAAACTTGTTTCAAAGTGAAACATACTTGCAGACACCTTGCTAATAAAATACAGGATTCAAACTGTGTGACTGCCTGTGTGCATGTGAATGTTTTGCACTGTTTTGTTCTGTAGTTGATGGAAATGTTGGTGTATGTGTGTGCATTGTATTGGTCCGGTATATTGCTGCCTGTGCATGCTTTCTCTCTGTGTGTGTGTGTGTGTGTGTGTGTGTGTGTGTGTGTGTGTGTGTGTGTGTGTGTGTGTGTGTGTGTGTGCGTGTGTGTGTGTGTGTGTGAGTGTGTGTGTGTGTGTGAGTGTGAGTGTGAGTGTGTGTGTGCTTGCTGATCTTGGCAGCTCCTGATTGTCCTCCTGATCTCTGGACAGCCGTTTCTGGCTGACGAGGACAAACTGTCACTAACCCTCCGCTTCCTCTCTTTCTCCCTCCCCCCCTACATATATCCACTTTCTCTCTCTCTCTCTCACCCCTGCTGTCATACCTTCTCTCCTTCCCGTTCCGCTCGTCCTCTTCATGCTCTTCTTCCTTTTGTTTTTTGTTTTTTCTGCACCGTCATCCGCTCGTCTTCCTTCCCCTCTTCGCTCGTTTTATCACGTCTGTGTTCTGCGTTGTCATCTGCTCGTCCTGTTTTCGCCACACTACCTTTGACATCTGTTCGTCCGTATTTTGACCTCCTCGTACTTTTTATAAAAAAAAATTGCTTTACTTGCTTTTGTTGGACTTCCATCTTTGCCTACGTTGTGATTTCTTTCTTTCCTTCCTTCCTCTGTCTTGCTTTTTCTCATGTATTTGTTTCACATTTGTCCTCTTTGTCTTTTTCTTTCTTTGTTTCTGACTCTCACCTTCTCTTGGTACCTTTTCTTTTTGCTCCCCTCTTTCATCATCTCCTCATTTTCTTGGATTTTCTCTCCCACCCTCACGTTGTCACTTCTTCTCATCCTCTCCCGTCCCTCTCCATCTTTCTCTCCGTCTGTCTTTTGTCTCTTTTCCTTGTTGCGTCCTGATGCAGAATGGAATGTTCTATACTAGTTATGTAAGTACTTATCCCTGTTTAGTAAAACACATCTTAATGGCTTCTCAATGACTCCTATAATGTGCTTCAAACCTCCCTCTTTCTGTCTCCCACTTTTCTCTGTCACCTCTTTCTTTCTTGTGTTCTTTGTGGAAACTTCTTCAACAAATAACCCTCTAACCTCTGTGCTACAGGCTAATGATCTGTGCTAGTAACGTTAGCATAATGAGCGTGCTATTTTTGTCCTCCTGCTTTAGAGCTTTTTTTTTATATAAGGTTCTAGCCTTGTTTGTCTCTTGTATATCTTCCTGAAAAAAGATACATCTGGTGATATTCTCCATTTTTTTTATTGTCAACAAACTAGACAAAAAAACTAAACAACAAATTGAATCAATAAACTGTGTATAAGAAGTGGACGTAGTCACCCATTGGTTTGTGGACTACAGTTTTCAGGCCTCCTGGTCGACAATTTTGGCCATCGCCATCTTTGTTTTTTGCCGTTGCCCTGTTTTTTTTTATTTATTTAACCAGAAGGGACACGAAAGGATGGAGCTAAGTACAACCAAACCATGAACGACTGTAGGCGACGACATTTGTAGGCGACCGAAATATTACATTTTACTTTCATGAACTTAAAACACATAATGTGAAAGGGTTAAAGTTCTAAGATGGAAACATAGACAACCCCCAGACCCAATAACGCCATGGTAGCGATCTGTCAATCACAGTAGCCCCGCCCTAAAGCATCCCCTGCTTTATGGTCTGTTTGACTCTAAATGGAGCATCATTTACTAAATGAACATCATGCTGTATTGAAGAAGACTTGAAACTAGAGATTGAGACCATAAACTCATGTTTACAATGTTTACTGAGGGAATAAATCAAGAGAGAAGTAGAGTCATTTTCTCATAGACTTCTATACAACCAGAGGAGTCGCCCCCTGATGGACAGTAGAGAGAATGCAGGTTTAAGGCATTTTTTGGAGCAAGAGATTGCTGCCAAATTCTATCAAATACCTGTACCTAAAAAAACATGCCCACCAAGGCCAGAATATGTATTTGGAACTAAAGGAGTTAGATAGGTTGAACCATTAACACAGCCCCAGACCAAAAAGTATATCAAGATCTATTGGTCATATAGTTTAACTTAACTTAACCCTATTTTAGCAGGCCTGTATGATTGGGAAAAAGTAGAAGCCTTCGAATCTGTCACAATGAAATAATCATGGCAGGGTTTAAGCACTTATTTAAAAACTCCAAGTTTTTGTTAAAAAGGGCTCAGTTAGATCTTCATCCAGACACAATTTGTTTTCAAGAATGCAGCTTTAAGACACTTTTGCATTGACTTCACTTTTTAGACCCGGAGGTTGTTGCCGGATCTATTCTAACAACAAGAATTGCCTGTGGATTCCTCTGAGCAAAACACCTACAAAACAAACTGAGCTGTATTTTCCCATCCTATATGGTACAAGACAAAAAGTACATTGTGTTGTCAGCAGGGAACTGAATCCTGCCTCACAAGCAAACACAAATAGTAACAGCTCAATTGTGTCACAGAGAAAGAAAACACATTGTCTCTGAAAATATACACGTCTCAAAAACAGCAAACATACCCTCCCTAAGCCGTAACATGATAAATAAGTCATGTGGTAGTGATGTATAAGACATTGCAGGTAGCAGGGAAGTGAATAAGTCGGGTGTCATGCATGATAAGTGAAACTCCCACATCTGAGATTCTCGCCAGGAGGGCAAAAGATCTGTGCTCGCTTGATACTTAAAAAATGCCAGCCAGAAATCCTGCAAAATCCTCTCTTTTTTTTAACCTGCACTTGAACTAGCAGGCCATGTTGGATCAGAAGTCTGACTTTGTAGAGAAAGCAAAGAAAGAGAGAGAGAGGGAGATGGCAAAGGGAATAGCAAGAGTTCACCTCTGAGAAGTCGGGATTAAAGATGTAGAGAAAAGATGGATTTAAATTTAAAAAACCAACACATAGGTAGGAAAGTAACCAGCTACAGAGAGGTTGAGCATAAAAAGAAGGATACAGACAAAGTGTAAAGCATTATGCGTCAAGGGCCAACAGATGGGAGAGAAATACAGATGGAGAAGATGCAGCGGTGCATGAACAGCATCTCACATGCTCTCTTATTCTCTCGTACATCTTCTTGTCATGCTTTAAAAAAACAAAATAAAGTGTCATTTGGCACAAAACGGACAAACCCGTCTAACTCCGAGACAGATTGTTTGCTAAAGTAAAGTCTGTTAAATCTTTAATCAGTGTTTCAAATAACAAGTGTGCTACTAAGTGAGCGATTAACGTATCTGACGGATACGATTCATGTCTGTTGACGTGTTTTTTCTTACCTGTCTGGCTTCCGGCCGGCTCTGCTGCTAGAAGAGATCAGATTGATCAATGGTTATGATCAGCTTTCACAGCCTGCTCCCCGGAGGCGGCAATTAAAAGCGGACGATCTGATCAATCACGTCGAGTACAACCTGAGATCAGTTCACCCGAGCCGACTAGAAACATTTTACTTTAGATCTCTAAGCAGAGAATCACTTCTCATCCCCCCCTCTTAAAGCTTGGCTTTTAATGTGTTTTACAAGTTTACATTTTTAACATTTGTTAAACAAAATGCTTAACTAGCATATGTTATAATAAAATGTCATTATTAAAGCTTCATTATCTAAAAATATCTTTACAATGTACAATTACAGCACCAGAAGTCGGTATTTAAAAAGCTAGAGTTAGAGAGAGTTAGAAAATTACTTAAAAAGCACAATTTCAGTTATTGAATATATTGTAATCCTGTGAATATGTGGAAAAAAATACTGCATGAAGTGAGTTAAATGTCCCAGATATGATGCGCATATTTTTAGATTCAGAGTTACTCAAACTCCTGATGTCCTCCACAAACAAAGTCAAATAATCCGCCTGGAAATCATTTGCCTAAATGGAAACAAATATGAGCTAAATAATAACGTTTTCTACTCTGTACTGTTCGTAAAGCTTGTTTTTACTCAAAGCAACAAACTATGGACACCTAATTCATCTAAAATACAGTAAGCTACAGTTATATTGCGACTCTTAAACCATATAATCAACATTGATTTAAGCTACTGTAACCGACTGAACTGATACATGACAGTTTTTAACTGTAATCAAAGAGTTTTGAGCTAAAACAATTATATAATAATGTAAGACCAGACTTAAAGATCAACCTGCGCATTTGTTGAAAGCATCGACTAAGGCGTCATCACATAAGTAGCATTTAAAAGAAGTGTAGTTTTATTATATCAAGTAAAAACCCACATTTGTATTGCCTAAAATAATGTAATCCATCATTTAAGGTGAGACTGTGAATGTAATGCATGATTTCACACAGTTTAATGGAAACACTGTCCCTTTTTTTTTCCCCCACTGATGTGCACCGTTTCATACTCCAGCTGGAGTGTTTCAACTTTGTCAGAGTGGAAGTACGTTTTAATACCTCTGCAATGATTGAGGAGTTATGAAGAAAATGTTAAGAAAAAATTCCCCCGGTTGTCTCATTTACAATGATGGATTAGGGTCTGTGAAGGCAGCAGCGTGTTTCTGCAAGCTGTTATTTTATAATGGGGGTTTTTGAAAACAGTGGGAGACGGCGACTTCCGGGTGAGCCGGGCGACTCACAGCGGAGAAAACTGTTTCAACTTCTGACTGCTGCAAAAACTGAACAATTATAGGTGTAAAAAAAAATACTGAAAGATCTGCAAATGCTTGCAGGTATTCCCAAATCCCCCGCTGAGAAACGCATCTCCTTATTTGTTATGTTTTAAAAGAAGTTGTCAGTTTTTCCTCTGCGATGTGTGAGAATTTCTGCAGGCGACATCTGTTAATATGAATCCTCCTGTGTGTGTGTGTGTTTCCACACTGCATGAGACACCCCTGCACTGCATCTTTCTAATCTTACAAAATCGATGCATCTACTGCAGCAGAAATCCACAACGTTTTTGATGAGGATGTGTTCGAGGGGTTGTTTTAAAAAACGACGGCTACAAATCGCCCGTCACGTTTGAATTCGAGATTTGATTTGTGAAGTGCGGAGGGGTTGCGGCTTTAACGCTGTCCTATTGAGCCACCCCCCTTTTTCTAAAGCGGTGGTAATGATTGCTCCCAGCGGGATTCCACTAAGTACCTCTGCAGCATGCCGTATATTGTAGCACTCCTAATGTAAATACTTTATCAGCATTACGTGTATATTCTCCTTTTGGGCACATTACGCTGTGTGTTGTGTTCAGATGTGTCTAATAGAGACAGATGAGACATTTTGTCAGGGCTAAAGTTGTCTCCATGTTCTGGTGTTTATACAAGTTATTTATTGCTATAGCAACCGCAGTAGTTTTCAGCCATAAAATGTGTGTTTTACTGCCACCTCTGCTTTAAGTTGACTCCTGCGTTCTGCTTTTCCGTCCAGGCTCCAGCTCCCATGGCTTTTCCCATGACCACACCGCAAGTGCCTGTGTATGGAATGGTGAGTGTGCACCAAAAAAAGCATGCCATTCGGCTGAAACCAAGTATTTTTATTATTTATTCACGTGTAGATTTTTGTCCTTGATATGTTTATTTATCATTTAATGTGTAAAATGTCAGAAAATAGCAAGAAAAATCAGGTTCTCAGAGTCTAAATGTCAAATTTTTGTCCGACCAACTGTCCAAAACTAAAAGATATGTTAAGTTTAAGCTTCTACGCAAAACTTCTCATGTTTTAGAAAGCTAGTGTTTGGGCTTTTTTGCTCAATATTTTTATTCAAATAATTAGTTGATTATCAATGTGTTTTCTTAAATCTTTCGAGTAATTGCTTTAGTTTTTATGCAACTTTCACTTGAGTGTTTCCTGTGTCTTCTCTCTCGATCTACCTGTTCCTTCCTTTCTCTGTTTTCATCCCTGTTTTTCTGACTCTTTTGTTTTTTATGTCCCATATCTCTCCATCTCACCCCCCCTCTTCTCTCTCCAGGTCGCTCCCCAGATGGGTCAGATGGGCGGTGTACCCGTGATGGCTCCTCAGCCGATGATGTACAACCAGCCTGTCCTCAGACCCACCAACCCTTTCGCACCGATGCCCGGAGCCCAGGTCAGCTATCCTGTACTCGTGCATTCATACGCACAGAACGACTGCTTTGCAAATGAAAAGGTGTTTAATAGTGAAGTGTAATAAAAACCTGTTGATGTAACATGTTGTTTCTTTGTGTGTGTACTTAAATACGTTTACTAGTGAACCCTGGAGTTTGTTTTCTTATAACTCTTATAAGGTCATGTTTGCTAATTCATGCAATAATATGACTTTACAAGGACCTTCTTTTTTTATTAATGTAATTTGGCATGACTGATTATGTGATCATTTGTTATGGTTGATTTAAAAACAACCCAGGTAGGTTGGTGAGTAAATGTAATGATGTAGTTATTAGTTACAAAGATGTATGGCTTATATATTTATTTATATATTTCTTGATTTATTAAATATATTTTAATATTCATGTATTTCTCGATTTATATATATATTTATTTCTCAATTTATTTTATTTATTTATATATTTATTTATTTCTCAATTTAGTTCTCAATTTATTTATTTATTTATTTCTCAATTTATTTATATTTATTTATAGATTTATTTATTTATATATATAGATTTATTTCCCGATTTATTTCTCATTTATTTATTTATTTCTCAATTTATTTATATATAGATTTATTTCTCGAATTTATTTATATATAGATTTATTTCAATTTATTTATTTATCAATTTATTTATATTATTTTCTCAATTTATTTATATATATATTTATTTATATTTATTTATATATAGATTTATTTCTCAATTTATTTATATATAGATTTATTCTCAAGTTATTTATATATAGATTTATTCCTCGAGTTATTTATATATATTATTTATTATTTATATTATATTTATTTTCAATTTATTTATATATAGATTTATTTCCCGATTTATTTATATATATTTATATATAGATTTAGTTCTCGATTTATTTATATATACATTTATTTATATAGTTTTTATTATTTATAGGGTTTACTTATTATAACTTAACTGTTTGAATACTTATTTAATTTTAATTGTGTAAAGCTGTGTATTAATCTGTTTTTAGTTATATGTGTTTGTGTATTCTTTGTTGGTGTGAGTCAATTAAATGCATTAGTAAAAGGATCAAAATAAACTATTTTCTTCTATTTTCTCCTCTCTTTTTCTGTCCATTCAGATGCAGTTTATGTAATCCAGTCAGGGGGAAGCAGAGTGCCAAAAGCGACAAACAAACAAACAAACAAACAAACAGCAGAAGAAAACACACCAGAGGAGCGATCTGAAGGACGGAGGAATGATTTAATCGAGCTAAAACGACTGAGAAACAGACAGAAGACGAGATAAACAACCGACACCAAAAAAAACATTGGAAAGAGGAGGAGAATATGACCGAGCAGAGGATGGAGGGATGGTGGTGGTTGTTGTCTGAAACAACTCCTTGCATTTGTGTACGTGTGTGAGTGTGTAGCCTCTTTCTGTTATATTGTCCAATTTGTGTTTTAAATCATATCGATGGAGTGATGCTTCAGGAGAGGGAATAAGGATGAGAGAGAGAAAGGTTGGAGGAGGAGGAGGCGATTGAGGAAATCCTACCTCCTCTGACTGCTGTGAGAGGCTCTGCTGCAGAATTAGCTTTATTTCATACTGGTGCTAATTTCTGTCCTCTCCGGGTTACCGTCCGCCTGCAACGGCAATTTGGGAAAAACCCAGGAGAGGACAACCGTTTAAGAGTGTGCGTGGAAGTATGTGTGCTTTTGCAGAAGTTGTTTCAGACCATTCCTCCTCTCCATCCCCCTTTTGTTCGCTGTCCGTGTCCACGAAATGTTTCCGATCAGCGAGAGATCTTCTCAAGCGTGTTTCCCGTCATTTGTCCCGCTCTGTTGGGGATATCTTTGTATTTTTTCGACCTGTTTTTTCTTCTGCAGCCTCTCCTGAATGTTATCGAGGCTTGTACAGCAACCATTTGTTAATAATAGCATTTTTGTTGTTGTTGTTGTTGTTGTTGTTATGGGGTTTTTAAGCTTAAGTCTTTGTTACTCATACTGCGTTGATTTCTTCTCCTAAAGCTACAGATACACACAGAGATATTTGGGGGTTAGCGGTGCAACGGCGTGCTAGCACGGCGCAAAGTCATCTGAAATTGTCTGTGAACCAAAAAGTCCTAAAGCCGGGTCACACCAGAGAGAGGTGAAGCGAAATTCATCCGTTCATCGTTGAAAAAACATGGTTTTAAAAGCACGGCTACTCCCAAGACTGCTGCAGCTCGAGAGCTAAATGCTAACAGGCTACTTTCTCTCTATTTTCTCTGCATTGCGTTGTTCCCCTGACATTTTTATCCTCTGAATGATTGATCATTTAATTCACTAATCCGTTGTTATCGTTAGCTGCCTGTTAGCTCCTGGTTGTCCTGTGTGTATCCGTCCCTCTTGTCCTCATCAGCTCACCAACCAGATCCAGACGTCACAGGCCTCTAAATTAAGAGTCCTTTTATTTTTTATTAGGTTCACCCTATTGGCAGATCCACATAATGTGCCGATGATTGAAGACAGCAGCACTGAGTGACTGATTTAAATGTTACTGAATTAATTAGAATTCACTTTAAATTGCACTGAATCAAAGTGAGTGGTTTTTGGCTCCAGCCCTCTCTCCGATGCTCCAGGAAACATTTTGGGGATATAAAAATGTGGAGGTTGTGGGGGCGATTCCTCAGCCAAAGCGTCCGTTACCATGAGTTTGACTGTTGGTATATACGTGTGTGTGCGTAATGCATTTTTTTTTAAAAAGTGTGTGTTCATGTGCGTGCTTACACATGTTATGTGTACGTTTAATTTTTTTCCATTGAGGGCTAATGTTCTGAGGGTCGAATTGTGTCAAATTTTCGAAGCCAAATTTGAGCCAGCGAGTTTGACACAAAAAAATGTTGCTTTGTTATTGTTTTTTTTAAAATCAAAAACAATGTTTTTTGTTGCAAAATGCACATGCAAAAATTTTGCACTGAAGTGACTATCCTGCCGCAAGTAGAGCTGCTGCCGGGCGTGAACAGAAAGTCGAGGAGGAGAATCGGGAAGTTTGTAGTAAATCGTTTGAGGGTTTTACAATAACAGGTTTGTTCTAATCTACCAGCCACTTTTGGTAGGCGACTAACAAAAACACAAAGTTTTTCCTGCCATTCTAACAGCGAACTTGAAAACCTTTTTTTGTAGTCTCATCGCCATCCCAAAGTCCAGCGTCCACATCCTGTAGAATCTCGCCTCAACTCTGTCTAGTTGTTCTATCTCTAGAATGCTTTTTTTAGCCTGCTTCGTCACTGTTTGGTGTAGATATGTAAAAAAAAAAAAAACAATAATAGTAGTATTAATAACCAGTTTCTGTCTAGTTCGTCTGCTCCCACCCATCGCTGTTGGATAGATGTCGCTCTTAGACGCTTCTTGTCGCGGTCTTGTGTTAGCTTAGCCTCTCCTCATAGTATCCTGCTTTTATAGAAGAAGTTTTCCCACCTTGTCCTCTCCTCTGCCGGCGTCTAGTAACTATAGCTCTATTATCTCTCTCTCGGTGTGTCTCTTGTCTTTTTTAGCTGTAGACGAAACCTTTTTTTCGAGAGGCTTTCGTGGTTTCGCTTTGAGCCCGCTCTCTTTTCTTCTCGCTGCTAGCATCGCTACGGTGTGTGGTTAGATAAGGTCCTTGCCTTTTTGTTTTGTTTCCCCCCCGTTTCGACAACATCGGCCATCTTTCCTTCTCGTTATGATGTCAGCAGCCTACAAACATGTCTCTAAATTCTAGTTGTGACAAATGGGAGACTTCTTTTGTTGGCTAAATGAGGGAAAAGTAAGGTATTTGTAGTCAGATTTGGGAATGCTAGTTGGTTTTAGCATCTGTTAGCTCAACTAGCTACGTATGAAGTTTATTCAATAGGAGTAAAATGTAGCAAGGGAATCCACGTATCAATGGGACGAATAAAAGTTCAGTTCTAAGCCCTGATTGTAAGAAAACATGCAGGTTTTCTTTTGTTTTTGTGTCCGGCCAAAACGTCTTCGAAACACTTGAACGTTAAAGTTGCTTTCTAGTATTTCTGTTGTCCCCGAAAGCAAAACCCCCATCTGGCTTCCCACTCGGACCCCTTTTCTTAATGTCCGTCTGTGCTTCGGCACCAGACGTGAGCTGTGATCACGGCTCTATATTTTCACCGGGACATCTGTCTCACCGTCTCTAATCTGGTGCTGATGAATCGGCACTTCAGAAAAAGAGAGAACGCCGTTAACCATCCGTGGCGCCGATCCAGAATCGGATCATCGCCGCCCCCCTGGATCTTAAAAAAACAATGAATCATGTCGGGGTTTAAACGCAGAGAATGATCATTCCTGATGTTTTGTAATTGTTTCTTCAGAATACAAAAATGGGTCCGCTTGACTGGACGTCTAAATCTACATTTTGTGTTCTTCTTGGTCACATATTTTTGCTTTTTTTCTTTCCGTTTTTTTCTGAAAACCTTAAATTTCTCTGCATGGAATCCAGTCCTGCCTGTTGCGATGAGATTGTCTTTGTCTGTTGTGTCTCAAGTGGTTTTCAAAAATGGTCAAAATGTTTGTGGGATAAAAGAGAGAGAGCGAGGAGTTTTTTTTGAGTCTCCTAAATGTTACTTTTGGCTCCTCTCCTTGATGTAACTGGCGGTAATTATCACAGCTTTATCATGTTAGGTCATTTGTTTTAATGGTTTTCATCCAGATAACGGGGGTTTTAGCCGAGCATGCAGGCTCTTTTTTTTTTTCAGCTGGGAGTTTACACCATTTTCTTTGGTCTCTTTTTTTATGTCTGCTACAAAACCTGGGATCAGACCCGACAACCTCGTCACTAAGTTCCTCTCCGATATATTGTTTTTTTAACAAGCTGCTACCACCTCTCTCTGCGTTGTTGTAGCATGAATCCAGGTGGAGAAGGGTGAACGTTGATGTCATGTTTTAAAACAAATGTCTGTTTCTCTGCTAAGGCCAAGTGTATCAAACATTCGGAGCTCCTCTCTCTCTTTGGCGAGCCATCTCTCTTTCTCTTTGCGGGGTCGGTGAGTGCATGGTTGTGTCGTTGTTTGTTAACCCCCCCCCCCCCCCCACCCTAAGAAAAAGCATGATATGAAAGTGATGGTGGTGATGATGAATTTAAATCCCCTGTTTTAACACTCGCCGTCCACGTCAGGGATCCGACCGATGTTTCTTTACGCTGACGATAATCGAGCCTCTGTAGCAAAAGAAAGAAACTTTTTTTGTGTGTGTGTGTGTGTGTGGGTGTTACTACACTCGCAGCACAGATTTGTCCTCGGTTGACGGCGCCATCTGCAGGTCGCTGCACTCATAAAACCCCACAAAAATGAAAACGAACGATAAAACAAAAAGAGAGAGAGAGAGAGAGGCTGTTTTAACGGATTAAATCCCCTTCGTTTTTTGTCAAGTGAGTCGGTGTGTCGAGTCCAAAAGAATCTCTTGTGCACGTTCTGTTTTTTCTACATCTGTGTTTTTTGGTAAGAACCCTCGGATTGCTGCCTCACTATTCTGTATATAAAGAAACGCACCACACACACACACACACACACACACACACACACACACACACACACACACACACACACAGAGCTTAAACACACACTCATAATCTGCAACCGCGTTATATTTTCATTTTATTTTTCTGAACGATAAAGATATTATTTGCAGCCGTGTAAAGGTTTGATTCCTCCTCAGTGGGGACGGATAAACGGACGGCTGCAGACCTCCCTGTACATCAGGATCAGCCATGAATTCTCAATGATGCCAAATGTTTTTTTTTGAGCAGAGTAAATCTTTTGATCTGTCTCCCTCTCTTTCTCCCCCTCTCTCTTCTCTGTCTCTCCCTCCTTTCCCCCCCCATCTCTTTGTACATTTTTTTTCTATTTATTTAAAGCAGAAATATATGGATTGTATCAAGCATGGAAAGGCAAACAAAAATGTTACAGTTGACAACAAAAAAAAAAAAAAAATCACAGGCTTTTATTTTACAGCAGTATATTTGTTTATTCTAGGGATCTGTTTTCTCTCTCCTTTTTTTGGAAGAAATAAAAAGTCATTTTCCATTCCTAAACTGATTTGTCTGTTTTTGTTTCTAGTTTAGAAGTCTACAAACCTTTAAAAGGCCTTAAAATGTCAAAGTGTGTCTTATTACTTTTATTGCATCTTTGTTTAGCAAGATTTCAAATGTATATTTCACCAGTTTTATGTTTTACTACAAATTAATTTTGAATTTGACAGGGTCCTGGATAAAATGGACTGCTTTACATTCTTAATTCAGCCTGCAAGAACCAGTCGGCCTCTATGCAGCTCCATGCAGGGGTTAAAAATGCCTTGCTCAAGGGCGCTTTGATGGTGCTAGTTGAAGGAGGAGAGTGTTTTATGAATGTACTTCACACAGGGGTCTTAAATCAGAGTTTAAGACACAAAACAAACCAATATTTAATTGATGTTATTATCAGAAGAGGGAAATTATTTGCGTCAAAACAAAGTAATTGATACTGAAATTGTTGGTGTTGGCAGAACATCTCAAGATCTCTGAGAACAAGCAAAATAATTGAATATATAGAAATATACATCAGTATGTAGATTTGTTTGTATAATAAGTGCTTGAACAACAGACAATGTATGACAGTCTGGCATTGGGCCAATGATGGTCTACATTTTTGAATCAACACGTAAAAAAATCTATTTATTTATAGAATTGATGATACACAACTGGAATGCTAATAAACCAAATTACATTGATATTTTATATATTTTAAGGTTGCTTTTGCACAGATTTCTGTAAAGTTTGTCATTATTGTTAGTTGATTGTGACGCTTACTGATCATTATCGAAATCTCAGCAAGAAAGCTAAAAGTATTTTTCCCTTAATATCTATTAATATTACTATTCCTTTGAGTTTGAGTAACATATAGTACATTTGTTGTTGTTTTTTTAATCTTTTAAGTTAAGTTTGCTGTTCAAAATAGTTACTAAATCTTATTATGACTGTTACTGACATATTCAATAACCGGCAAAACATTTCTGTTTGCGTTAAAAGCACAAAGAAACAAAAAACGTATGTAGGCAAAATATCGGTCGCTGCTTAAAAACACTGGTGTTATTAAAATGAGACGTATAAAAGTGACAAAAATACTAAATATCTTTCCCAAAACTTGCTGTGAATTATTCCTCTTAAAGAGCATTTCTTCCACTTTAATATTTATAGCTCCTATTTCATTTAACTCGAGTGTGTTTATCAGCAGTGAAGGCTCATGTGTAGCAGAAGAGTGTTTTTCAAAGCTTGTTTTCTGTAGTTTGGATCCTTAATATCCATCATTTCAGGCACAGTGACGAATCATCCTGATGGGACTGCAGGTGGTTCAACAATAAATTACTCACTAAAGATAAACCGCTGCTGTTTGTCAGCTCTGTACGTTTATAGATATATATTTCCCACTGAGAAGCATTTAATGGAAAAACACTGAAATAGGATCAAATAAATTACTCCTGGCATCTGTGAGAGAGTCTTGACGTGATTGAAGAACAAATGTGCGCAAACAGTTTCATTATTCAGAGCTCAGTGGGAGTCGGGAGGTGGGAACCTGTTTATTTTTTAATCCCTCACCGTGGGAGAGCTGGAGTTACGGGGAAATACAGGTTTATGTGTTTACAGGTGTGGAAGGAAAAACATGGAAAACAGTCATTACACAGTGGGAGTGATGGTAATTGTATGTTTCAGTTATATGTTTTCTCACCGTTATAGAGAATATAACTTTACAGATGTGTTCTGTTTACTCCCTTTGTTCTAAGGATCTAAATAATTCATTATTATTAATAATAAATCGCCCCAAAAATACGTAATTCATTATGTACTTTGCGAATATCTGTGTTTTCCCTCTTCATAAATCAGTAAAAACTGATGGGAAACAATAACAGACTTGTACGTTTTTTGCATCATAGTTATATATTTTGTAAACTTTATTATGAGGTTTTCAGCTGCACATGTCTGTCTTCTCCTCCACCCAACAACAACAATAAATAAGAATTAAATGAGATGACAGATGCGAAACAAAGACGTGAAGAACTTAACTCTTAATTAAGTCTGTGTGTTTGGACTTTACAGATGTTTTTCTTGCATGTTTAGAACACAGTATTTATTTTAAAGTCTTTTATAGGCTGCTTAAAAATGGACCTTTATAGCAGATGACCTGCCTCTGACTGCATTCCCCAGCAATGTTCTTGTAGTCAGAATTTTTTTTATTTGCTTTGTCTGTAAACTTGCAACACATTCTCAGTCCCACTCGTCACATACCGGCGCTCTGTCAGACCCCTCGGCGTCACATTCTGATGCACAATAGAAGTAAACTCTTGATTAACTGGGTGGATTCAAACACTTGATTAGGTTTAGGAAAAAACATCATGGTTGGGCTTCAAATATCTAGAAAAACTAAGTGAACGACGTAACGTAAGTACAGAAAAACACAAACATCCCTAACATGACTTCAAAACAACACCGGTCTCCTGATTGAAAGTCCTGTGTAAGTAAAAACATGTTTTCATCTTTTTAACACGTCCTCACTCTCCTGATGCATCTTCTCTTATAGAGTCTCCTAAAAACACTGATGGGTTTACGTTGTAGTTGCTTCAAAGCCTTGTGCCATCAGACAAAGCGGATGTATTTGACGTCCTGCTGGAACCTGAGTCGTGTGTCGGGGTCACGGAGGGAACAAGAGAAACAAGAACTTTTTCTTTTTGTGGTGTGCAAATGATTTTATAAGAGCCTGGTCGAAAATAACCCTTCAGCAGATCTTTGTGAGTTTGTTGCTGTGCAGCTTTCATGGAAATACACACAGATGGAATGTTTCTCACTTTTTCTAAATTCAAGGTCACTCAAAGAAGTTTGAAGTTGAATAAATATAATATAAGTTATTTTTCCTCTGCTGTAACACGTAGTGACGGGTCATTTTTGACACAGTATGCCCTTGTCAGCGTGGCCAAAAGTATGTAGACATATTTTTGTTCCATTTGAGGGGAGTCTGAGTTTAGAGAAGAGACAATGCATTTCTGCTCCAAAACCAGGTCCATAAGAAAAAGGTTTTCCCCAGTTTGGTGTTGAAGCTCTTGACTGGTCTTCCCTCAAACTCATCCAGCACATGCTGCTGATGAACCGAGGATTTAGCAGTTATAGCAGCATATTAATGTCCAATCTTTTTGAGTGAGATGTCCAACTAGAGCAACATATTTCAGCTCTCATATTCAGGGTTTTTTCCTAAAAATACTCCCTACATTTTTGCACCGCAAATGCAGGAATTCAAACGTTTAACAGGTGAAATAAGCGAAGCAGCTTTTTGTCCTTTTGACAGAGGATCCAGAGAGAGAAAGTGACAGAAGCCCAGAAGTTGTCGGTGCTGTTGTGACAGCCGACGCTCACCAGCAGGAACGTCAACCCCCACCTTCAGATAAGTTTTGACAGCTGTAAATGGAGGAAGGGAGGAGAGGAGGGAGCTGCTATTTATATCTTTCATTCAGCCAAAGAGAGAAAAAGACCCCCTCTCTTTCTTTCTGCTCTCTCCAGAACACGATCACCCCTTTCTGGATCTTTCCTCTCGGGCCTGTTTTGTAGAAACTTCTGGAGGTATCAAAAAAACTGAGAAAAAGCGAGGGGTGAGAGGAAGATCTCCGAACAGACACAAGAAGAGTGAAGAAGAAAATCACAGCAGCCAACATGGCTCTGCTTTGCTACAACAAAGGCTGTGGGCTGAAGTTTGACGCTGCCAAGAACAAGGAGGGTAAGAGCTGTCTAGTTCTGCATCTGCACTTTAAATTTAAATATTTAGTCCAGTCTGAGTTTGTTGGCTGGATTAATACTGAAATGAAGCCTCAGTGGAGGTCACTCTGTGTAGGAACAGTGAAACAAAAGGCCTTGAAGTAAGCATGTAAGCGTGTTCCTACAGTGACAGGAGGTGCTTTTATTAGATGAGGTTTAATTAAACATTGAATTAAACAAATTCAAACTCTGCAACACCTGCAAGCTGAAATAAGGACCTCCATTAACAGTACATCAGTCTGAGATTGGGTTTGTCTGCTTTTATTTTGAAATGACATTCTTGTGACCACATTTATTGGTGTTTGTCAGTCTAAATATAGTAATTAAAGCAAAAAAAATGTGGGTTTAAATTGGAGAAATGGGTTACAAAAAGACAAAATACACACAGTATGCAAGTGAGCATGGATCAATGTGGGTGTTTAAGCTTTTACTTGACACAATAAATGGAAATGAAACCAGATTTATGGCTTTGATTAAAAAACAAAATATGACAAACGTTGGTTTGTTTGACATCAAATTAGTTCTCGTACGTTAAAGGACACGTGTGAAGAATGAGGACGTTATCTTTCTAGCAACCGACTTCCTTTTATGGGACGCTCCCTCTCAACTGCAGTGACCCGCTGAGCAGCTGGTGTGTGTGTGTGTGTGTGTGTGTGTGTGTGTGTGTGTGTGTGTGTGTGTGTGTGTGTGTGTGTGTGTGTGTGTGTGTGTGTGTGTGTGTGTGTGTGTGTGTGTGTGTGTCTAAATACAGACTGACTCTTTCCTTTTTTCCTCCAAAAGACTCCTGTGTCTTCCATCCAGGTGTCCCCATCTTCCACGATGCCCTGAAGGTAAAAAAATAAAACAAAAGTCAACAAATTTTATTTAACTTGAGGGGGTTTTCAAAATAAAAAAAGTCACATTGTTTGTTTGTTTGTGTGTTTGTGTGTTTCGTTCTCCAGGGTTGGTCCTGCTGCAGGAAAAGGACGACGGACTTCTCAGAGTTTCTCTCCATTAAGGTAAAAACAATAACAGCTCAGGGTCAATAATCTGCTGTTTGGTCGGAGAACAGCTTCTGTCAGGTTATTTTATGTAATGATATAGCAATAAAATGTGAAATAAATATATTCAGAATCAAGTGGAAGTAAAACTTAGTACTGTAAAAAGCAGTGGAAATAAATAAGTACATTTATAATTACACTTTTGAGGTACTTAAGTTTTTCCATTTTCTGCTACTTTATACTTCCACTTCTCTACATTTCAGATAAAGAATCTTGTACCTTTTACTCCACTTTATTTATTTGACACCTTTAGTTACTTGGCAGATGAGATTAATTAAACAAAATTGTATTATCAGTTTCAAAAGACTAAATGACCTTAAATGAACAAGCTACCCAACAGTTTATAACTCCATCTTATTATGCTGCAATTAATGATTTTGTGCAAAAATACAGTCCAATATTCATCTTAAATCAAAACGAGGACCGTGGATTTTATCCCCGTTTAGACTTTTTACATTAAAAGCATATTAGGGATGTATGAATTATATAAAAAACTTTTTAATATGATCACCTGCCTTGAATTTTAGGACTGACTTAGACAAATATTAGTGCAGATACATAGTGAGGTACCATATGGTGCATTCTCCTCCACGGAGGATCATAAAGGACACCACAACCAACATTAACTTCCCACGAAAAGATAATTAAAATGTGCACTTTCAGATTCATTGCAGACTGAAGTGACCTCTCTCTCTCTCTCTCTCTCTCTCTCTCTCTCTCTCTTTCTCTTTTCTCTCCTCACCCAGGGCTGCACCCGAGGGCGCCACAGCGACCAGAAGCCCGAGGAGCCTCTGCGTCCGGAGGTGTCGTCAGATAAAGGCGAGGTGAAGCAAACCAACGGAGGAGAGATAATCTACCGGGGACCCAAATCTGCTGAGACGCTGCAGAAAGAGAGGCCCAGGTGTGTGTGTGTGTGTGTGTGTGTGTGTGTGTGTGTGTGTGTGTGTGTGTGTGTGTGTGTGTGTGTGTGTGTGTGTGTGTGTGTGTGTGTTATCTATTTTGCATGAGATAACTGGAAAGTATATTTTAGCACACACACATTCATGCAGCTGTAGTTATCAGAGGTCTGAATGAGGTCGCCTTCAACATCCATGGAATAAATCATTCAGTGGATAACAACATCAGTCCTGAAGCCTCTGATGAAGCCTCTGTGTGCATCTGAGCTTGTGTTTTCATTTTGTTGGTGTGTGTGTGTTAACATGAAAGTGTGTGTGTGTGTGTTTTTATCTGCAGTTCAGACGAGCCCATGACCAAACTGCCCCACAAAGTGTCTGCGTCGCTGGCTCAGGTGCTGGAGAAGCTGGACCTCAGCATGAAAGCTGAGGAAGAGAAGAAAGGTCAGTGTCATCGTGGTTCAGGAGAGGTTCAGTTAGTTGCAATCTGTAGCCTCACCACTAGATGCCGCCGAATTCTTACAAACTGCACCTTTAACAAAACAAAACTTCAAGTGGAGACAAACTGACTTGATAAAAAAAAAAAAAGTTTTGCAGTGATTTCTTTATCTCACCCCTCTTCTTCTTCTCTTTCCCGTTGTCTCTCTCTTCTGACAGAGGGCGAGGCCGTCATAGCCGGGACCAGATGCAAGAACGCAGGATGCAAAGCAGTGGGTGTCTTTTGGTTTTTATTGTTTGTTATTTGTTCTTCTGAGAGTCTGTGTTTGTGTTTGTAGGCAACTTCCGTGGCCCAAAATAGTCGAATATCTGACATCAGCAAAAGAAAACAAATTCATCATCCACACACACACACACACACACACACACACACACACACACACACACACACACACACACACACACACACACACACACACACACACACACACACACACACACACACACACAGAAGCAAAAGCTGCTTAGTAGCTTCAGTTCAACATTCCTGTACTTCAGTGTTGTAAAGCTTATTAACGGCTCCATCTAGTGGACAAAACAGGTAACAACTACAATACCTGTATACTGTCCAAAAATATGTATTCTTATGACTTCAGTCCATAAATAGACAATAATCAGTTTAATTTACACAAGTACTGCACTTAAATGCAAATATTAGACACTTGTTCTCTAGTTAGTTTTATTTGCACTACTATGCAACTACTTTATACTTCTACTCCACCACATTTTTGAAGTAATTACTGCAATATTTACCCAAATAATGCTAATTGACAGCTATTGTTATTAGTTACTTTGCAGATTAAGAATTTTAAATACAAAACATATGACCATCTCATAAAACAATGATGCTTTGTTGCATCTTAAACAACCCAACATGATGTGGAAATTCCACCTCCTACAGCTTTAACATTAAAATGCTGCTTGCTTGTTAATATTAGTGATATTATGGTAATATAACAATGAAATGCTTTTACTTTCAATACTTTTTTATAAATGATAGTAAGTCAATTTTCAAAACTTTTAATTGCAAAAGTGTTTATGTTTGAAAAATTGTGCCAAAACTTAATTATTTCTCTATAACAGCACATATTATCATGATAAATTGGATATGATTAAATTAGCAACAATCAAAGTTTATGTTCAGAGAAAAAATAAGTTAATGTAGTATATTTATGTGCTTTAACACTTCATGAGGAAACATTCAAATTAAAATAAGATTCAGAAAACGTATTTTGTGAAAACAGACGACCTTATCATGTGTCCGATGACCAAACGCATGAAGGAAAAACCCTATAATCTGTTCCACGTTATTGATCGTGACCATCAGCATTGTGTTTGTGTCTTCAGGTCTACCAAGGCCCGGAGACGGACACGGAGGTCTGCAGCCATCACCCCGGAGCCCCCGTCTTCCACGAAGGGTGAGACACAAAGACACTTCTTTACTCCGGATATTACAAAAGGCATTATGCACTATATATAAAAAACATATTATCATACTCCTATTATCATATTGCAATCTTTGTTTGCACAACACTCTTTTCAAACCATAATTACAGCGTTTCTACAAAGAGGAAATGTGAAGTAAACAAAACTGAAGGCCATGTAACACAAAAGCTAAAATCAGACAATTAATTAAAGATCAAAACAAATCCACTTCATTTGAAACAGACGTTGGAAGTTAATTAAACTGCAGCTGCTCTTTGAATTGCATGAAAAAAAAAAGAGCATAACTCTCGTTTATGGAGCCCTTGAGCAAGGCAATTCTCCATATCTCTTATTGTTCTCAGGTAAAACTGCTGCTTATTGAATTTGTATCATTATATAATCTTTTTTTTTTTTCTGTGTAGGTATAAGTACTGGAACTGCTGCTGCATAAAGACAATAGATTTCAACGCTTTCCTCGACCAGAAAGGCTGCTCCACGGGGAAACACCGCTGGGTCCCAAAGCAGGTACATGCTCCACCTGGGAGGGGAACAAACATGATTGACAGGTGGGACAAAAGGTCACGGATCGAGGTTAACAAGAAATTTAGCTGGAAATGACACTGAAAGCTCTACATTTAAAATCAGCCCTTTTTTTGTATGAGGACTGGTGTGCACAGCTTGTTTCTTCCTTCTGGTTTGTTCTTTTCTTTTGGGTGATTTTTGATCAGAAAACAGACAAAAACACACAAACTGGGAGATGAATAAATATAGTGAATTAAACCTTTTGATATAAGTCACATGTCATGAAACATCAGATCAGATTCATGCAGTCTCTGATGCTGTAATGAGGGTTTTGTGTCACTCCTAATTATTCAGTACACATTAACTGGGCTCTTAGATGTCCTTGCAGCACTGGTTTGCTGTGATCATTAAAATGAGGTATTCCTGCTGTCACTGAGGCTGATTTGTATCACTGTGTGTGTGTTTGCAGGACAAGAAGAAGGTGGCTTGTCGATACGACTGGCACCAGACGGGAAATAATGTCGTCGTAACGATTTACGCCAAGAACGCAAACCCACAACTGTCGTCCATAGAGGCCAACCGGACAGTGGTGAGTGGTTTACACACACCGTCACACACACATGCATTGGTAAACTCTATATTCAATGCCAGTGGTGGAAAGCAACTAAGTACATTTACTGAAGTATTGTACTTAAATTCAAATATGAAGCTTACTGAGTGTCTCCATTTTCTGCTACTCTTTATCTACTTTTACTTTTTGAATTTAGATGTAAATACTCTGTTTTTTACTTTATAAATATATATTTAGTCTGCTTTAAAAGTTTGACAATGCACACATTTATGCATTAATTAATAATAACGTCACCTCGTTATTGCTTATTCTCCAATTTTTTTGTACTTAAGTTCAAGTTGGAAGTTTACTTCACTTGAGTATCTCCAATTTCTGCTACTTTCTATCTACGTTTACAATTCAGATGTAAATATTGTGTTTTTGACTCTATGAATATATATTTAGTCTGCTTTAAAAGGTTTTATGCATTAAATAATAATAACATTATCTTGTTCTTGCCAATTCTCTTTTTCTACAATTTTTATGTACTTAAGTTCAAGAGGGAGACACTCAAGTGAAGTAAACTTCTGCTACTTTCCCTTTTCTGCTTATTTCTATCTACTTTTACTTTTACAATTCAGACGTAAATATTGTGTTTTTTTACTATATAAATATATATTTAGTTCAATTCAATTCAGTTTATTTTGTATAAATCACAAATTACAAATATTTAGTCTGCTTTAAAAGATCAATGCATTAATTTATGTCTTAAATAATAATAACTTCACCTTATTGTCTTTTTCTCATTTCTTTATGCTCTTTAGCTCTCATGTCAAATACAGTTTGCGAACGATAAGGTTTTCAAGAGAGAATTCCACTTCTGGGGTGTAAGTACTTTCTACTAATTACTTCTAAATTCTTCTGCCAGCGGGGTGAGATTAGCTCAGTGTGTGCAGTTATCTGATCCCACTGGCAGACTTTGTGAATGCTGAATATAAAGCAAACTTCCATCTTCCACATTAAACCCTTACTTTTGATTTATTTTGATACCTTCAGGTGGTCAATGTGAAGCAGAGCTCGGTCAACATGGTCCCGTCCAAAGTGGAGATCACCCTCAGCAAGGCCGACCAGGTGGCCTGGGGCAAACTGGAGGATCCCAACTACAAACCTGATCCGGAGCCCGCAGAGGAGTCCTTCACGGAAACCACAGAGTCGTACCCGAACCAATACGACATCGACGACGACGACATCAGCGACTCGGACGAGGAGTGGGCCTACGACACGCGGCACAATAAAACGCAGGAGGAAAAGGACAAGGACGAGCAGAAGAAGAAGCAAGAGGAAGAGACGCTAAAAATAAAGACAAAGGAGGTGGAGGAGGAGATGAAGAAGGCGATGGAGGAGAGGCAGAAAGCGGAGGAGGCGAGGAAGCAGCTGGAGGAGCAGAGAAGGCAGGAGGAAGAAGGAGGATATGAAGACATGCCAGAGCTCGAGTAACACCTCTGAAAAAACAAGCTGAAGATTGGCTTTATTTTGCATAAGCGAGGTAGAAGAAAGCTTCATTGTTTTTGTTATGTTTATTTGAGAAATAATAAGTCTTTTGTTGCTACAAATCCAAATGCAATGTGGTACTTTGCAGCCGCTTTTCCAACTTGGAAATTTAAGGGGTTGATTCTCTTCTAGATTAAAGTTACTCACATCTATACTAGACAAACCAAGATACTCTATATCCTTATATTTCATTTAATTAGGATAGTGAGTTTTGTCCTTTTAAAATGTAGATATTCTCAACTGGATGTGACTTCAATACAAGAAATAAAAACTCTGTGTACAATTTTTCTACGTGTAAATTTCTTTCTTTTTGATGTCAATGTCTAAAAGTAACAAAGAATCAACATAGATAAATGTATGGGTCAGTGCTATAGTATGTCCAATGTATGTAGTGTCATAGTATTTCAACCCATAACATTTTTGGGGGGATTATGTCGAAAAATGACAGGAAAAAAGTTGTATTATAGTAGCAGAAGGAAACAATAGTGCTAATGCGTAGATTTAAAGCACAAAGTTCTCGAATTTCACACAAAAGTCATAGTACAGTATGTCGCAAACAGGAAAAAGTGTCGAAAAAATTGTAGTAGATTGTAGTATGAATGTCAAAAAGTTCATTAAAAGAGTCATAGTATATAGTATGTCGAAAAAAGTCATAGTACAGTATGTCGAAAAAAACTTATAGTATAGTATGTTGAAAAAGTAATAGTATTGTATGTTGGAAACATTGGAGTATGTTGAAGTATGAATGTCGAAAAGGTCATAAAAGAGTCATAGTATAGGATGTTGAAAAAAGTTATAGTATAGAAAAACAAAAATCACAGGATAATCTTTTGTAAAGAGTCATTGTATGTCAAAAATGTCAAAAACAAGATTCAACTACAGACCAAAATACAGACCAAAATAAACCAATCAGAATTGGTTTTATTATCTCAAAACATACAAAAAGACAAGACAAAATCATAAGGTGAGCGGCAGCAAGTTCAGCATTCCCCGAACCAGAGGCCTCTCCCTGCTGCTGCTGACTCAGGAGCTGTTAACCTCTTCCTTTCCAATCCACGGGCACCTCGAAAGCAAAGCAGAACACCTGGGAAGAGCTTATAGAGAAGGAAGAAAGGGTCATGAGCACAGGGAACATATACAGCTGAAACAGTATAGTATGGAGAAAAAGTTGAAAAAAGTCATAGTATTGTATGTCGAAAAAAATCATAGTATAGTATGTTGAATAAAGTAATACTATTGTATGTTGAATAAATTCATAGTATTGTATGTCAAAAAAATTCATAGTATTGTATGTCGAAAAAAATTCATAGTATAGTATGTTGAATAAAATCATAGTATTGTATGTTGAATCGAAAAAATTCATAGTATTGTATGTTGAATAAAATCATAGTATTGTATGTCGAATAAAATCATAGTATTGTATGTCGAAAAAAGGTTTAGTATTGTATGTCGAATAAATTCATAGTATTGTATGTCGAATAAAATCATAGTATTGTATGTCGAAAAAAGACAAAAAATCACAGTATAGTATTTCACATAAATGTCAATTTTCTCTTTCAGTTAGACTGTCCTCTAGTTCACTTAACTTAAATCTTTAGGTGCCAAAGACACTGGATCTTGTTATTCTTTCAGAATTATAATGCTTGAAATCGTGAAATTATTTTCTCTTAAAATGTGAACATACATGTGAACATCAGTTACTTCATACAACAATCAGTTTTTATATCTAAATTTCAGTTTTTTCACGTGTCTTTCTAAAACTGAAGTAAACTCAACACAGGGAAATGGTTGGATAAATGCTATAAAGACCTCATCAATTATAAATCTAAATCATTGTAACATTTAAAAGCCCAATGAGTCATATGATAATCCATCGGTGTTGTAAGCTGCCTCCGTAAACAAAACAGTTCGCCTTCCGTTTATGAGTCATGCTGAAATGATATTTCTACTCGTGTTTTTCATAAATAAAAGCCTTTTGTTTATCAGTCTTTCTTTGGCCGTAGTAAAGCAGGTCAGTGAGTAATAGTGTAGGTTGTGTTTGCAGATAGAGGACACAGTAAGTGAGCTCACAAGCTGTTAGTTCCACCAGAAAACCAAATATTGAGATTGTAGTCTTCAGCACCTCAGTATGCTTCAAATGAATACTTAATATTTAATACTTCTTCTCCAGTAAACGTCGGAGGCAAATATTAAACGTTATTCTTCTACATTTGTCTGATAGCTTTAGTTACTTTTCAGATAACGATTTTTGTAACGTCTTCAAAAAAGCATGATTGTGTGCTTTGTCGTGTTGAGAGGGATTGAAAAGGCTCCACGATTTACCTTTCGACATGTTTGAAACATACTGAGGCCTTTTCTCATCGCTCCACCTGCACAACAAACAAAAACTGAAGTGCAGCAGGTAGATATGGAAGTGGGGATTAAAAAAAAGGAACATTTCTTTGCTTAACACCTTAAATGTAAATGTCATAAGTGACTAAGGAATAACTTTACTTACATTTTGCTCCGTCTCCAGTTAAACTTGCCTGAAGGTTATTTTGTTAAATTGAATTGAAATGTAAATCATCAACACATTAACAACAAAGACCACTGCTGTCACACTTCAATAATTCATTTAATCTCCAAAGGGTTGCTCTGACTTTGTCTTTGTTACACACTGCACACAATAACACACAAAAAAAAAAAAAAAAAACACCTCGCAACGTACAAGGTCGTGCAACATCTAGTCCGGCTTCCAGCATTGCGCACACAGTCTCAATAGATCAATACATAGGCTGTTCGGATCAGGGCTGCGTTTACAGATCTATGGAATACTGTTGCACAAACAAGTTGGGTTGCTTGTAAATCTGCAGGTTCCTTTCAGATTTTCAGCTCTGTGTAACTCCTTTTGAAGAGTTTCAGTCAAAAATGACATTTTTGCTGTATGAAAAAAAAATGACAATCGTAAAAAATGATGAACAAAAAATGTTTTAAAAGAAAAAAGAGTCCTTAGTTTAAAAGACCATGAAACAACCTTTTTTTTTTTCAAAGAAATGGCTTCCACAAATGTGTATTCCCCAAACTGGACACATCATTGAGTTTGTTTTCAGCACAACAAATGCTAAATAAAAGCATAAAATAGACTTTCTCTATAGATAATCTCAAAGGAATTTTTTAAATTATACACAAAAAAATTCACCCAAATGTTGGCTAAATATGACATCTCTTGCTTATGTAAACAATTCATTAGTAGTCTGTAACAACACTAAAATAAATTTAACTTAAAGTTAGAATAACCTTAACATATTTATCATTTTCAGAGTACCATTTCAGTACCAGATATTATTAGAAAGACAGCTATGGCAGTGGAATGACACATAACCACACGGTAGAACATTGGCATTAGATGGGAGATCTCAAGCTGCTGTGGGAGTAATTGTACAACCACTGATGTCATAAAACATTTGTGTATACATCTCTATATAATGATCATTCTTTTACATTTGGTTAGATATTACATTTTATCTACACACTTTTTGTCTGCATACATTTATCATAAATAAAAGATTTTCATTAATAAAAAAAACACTTGTAAACACTCAAAATCTTAAAACACACGTACGCACCCATGCACGCAAATGTCTTTTTTTTTTCCCCATTAAGTTTGCTTCTTCGTAAAGTGCAAGGCAAGATACAGTAAACTTTGAAATGTATGACATACAACAACTTTCGCATCTGAAGCTCACACACACTCTTACACACACACACACACACACACACACACACACACACACACACACACACACACACACACACTTTGTATGTCTCATAACCCACTGAACTCAATACAAACTTGGCACAACACTACTAAAGCCTCTAAGGTTTGGAGCATATAGCCGGCACACTATGGATACAGTAGCACAATCCTACCAGAGCTGAACATCTACGACGCCTCACAGTAATGCTGCCCGATCAATAGTTAGTTTGGGGTTAGTTCAATTAACATGTTAATGACTGAGAAAAATCAGCCAATCCTTTACATGAATGGGGGGGGAAAGCACAGAATTGATCCTTTAGCAGATTGCAACGCTGCTTGAGGATATCCAAGTTAAAGCCTGAAGAATGTGACTTTTTCATGTTTTGATCTGACATGAGTCAAAATGTCTTAACGATAATGATACGGCCCTTTTTTTTTTTTTTTTTTTTCTTTTTTTTTTTTACAGTGATGGAGTTGCATCAGGACAAAATCAACATTTGATAAGTTGCATGAAAATAAATACTTTTCTGTGGTTCTTCGTAGTACTACATGATGCATTTAACGCCATCTGTAGCCAGTCTTTGACTCATGTTTAATCTTGACGAATGAATTTCTTAATTACATCCTGGAATTGAAACCTCACCAGTAATACTCTGACATTTCAAGAAACTTGCATTGTTGTCATATAGAACTTCACAGAAGAACTACGTAAAAAAAAAAATCATCTCTTTTCAGTCAGTAGGGAGTTAGCTTCATGACCAACATCATGACAAAGCACTTGAAGCTGGGGAAACAGCTAGCTTAGCAGTATAAAAAGTACAACAATTGCAAATAATCCTTAATGTACATTTAACACTCTAAGTAAAAGAAAATGCTGTTTAACAAGCAATTGACTGCATAGAATATAGCCTAGCTGTTGCTAGTACAGCATTTGCTGCGAGTTGATTGCTTCAAACACTCAAAAACAAACTCATTTGCTAGAAAATAAGTACTATTAATAAATACTATTTTACTTTTGTCCATATATTGCAGTTTTTTTAAAGCTAGGCTGGTCTGAGAGCTTTCCCTTTCTGTCTCTTTACTGACTGCACAGAGATGATAAAGAAAACAAATCTTTTGGTTACACAACAAATAAGCAAATTTGCCAAAATGTCTGACCATTACTTTAAATAACATTTCTGTAAAACCTGAATAGTAGTTGCATCCAGAACTCGTAAAACGCCGATATTTTTACGAACAGCAGCAGATGAAACCAAGTTAATTTCATGCACTCGTAATGTATGAAATCTTTTTTTTCTTTGTTATAACCTGCTTGGAGAAACCCTGTGGGGGTGAATCAGTTCACTCTCTTGGCAGACATTTAAGTGGGTTTTTTTTCCCGGTTAAATAAGCGCTCTCTCACAGTTAAACCCAGACCAAAGCAGGTTAAAACAAAAATATCCACAAATGCTCCTGGTCGCCACAAACAGGCTAAAAACTCACTATTTTGAGGCGACTTCCAGCCGACACTGTGAGGCAAAGGAAGGCTAAGAATGCATGCAGGGACACACAGAACAGCATCGATTGGCTTTGATTATACGCACAGTGGCAAAGGAGTTTGTCAAAGGGGGAAGCAGCAAAGCCAGCTTCACAGATCACCATTGGGAAAATAAGATATACAAAAAAATATATAATATATTTGTGATAATAATAATAATAAAAGCTTTTAACCACAGACAAGGCAAAAACCAAATATCCACTGACTCGTACTCTTATATTACATATACAATCAGAAGTATGGCAAAGTAGGAGTAATATACTGAGTAGCTGCAATGTTTTAACGTGTTTTTGATGCTTCCTCCTTCTGTAAACATCTTCACAATACACTGGCAAAAAAAAAAACTTATTGAGTCATTTCATCTGGTGCCGTACCTCAAAAATGGTTCTTAAAACCAGTGGGATGACTTTTTCTTTGACTCCCACATGAGACACATTTTTAGACCTTGAAAATAACTGAGTGATGTACCGTACTTTTAAAATCCCACCATCTTTTCATAAGGCTGGATTCCAGATGAGATGACTCGTCATGAAGCATAGCCTCGGATCACACAAGTCAGACAACAGCTGATTAAGAACCACTTTAGAACCACAACAGCAGAACCTTTTGTGAAACCTTATATTATTTATCATTTAACATTATTCACAGGTTAATACAAGTCCACACGAGTACATTCCTCAGTACATTTTTTTTTTTGTTGTTGCAACATTTAAGATATTCCCCAGTTCAGTAGACGATAAGGTTGAGATGTTTCAGTTTGTTCATTTTGTTGCCATTTTCAGTTCTCATGGCAGTAGCAACAAGAAATAAATACTCTTTGATAGTTTTGAGAAAAATCAAAGTCTAAAGGCTGTTCATAGGTTCAGAAATAAAAACGATTTAAGTTAAAGAGAAAAGAATTTAAACATCGTAACAACTTATGATAGATATAAAATAAGATGGCTGCACTCGACATGCAAGGAGAGCACCACATAAACACATTTCTATGTCGAAAACAAACAAACAAAAAGAACGTCTGCAAGAACATTTTTGTTCAACGCCTCCCTTGTACGTATTTTGTTTGATTCGCTGTTGGCCACGGCGACTTCCGAACTCAAGCAGGTAAACGTAACCAAAAGCAGGACGCCAATGGTGAAGCGATGCGATGCAAAGCCAGGCCCCCTTTACGAACAAAACGCAAAAGAAGAAATAGAAGAAACGAGACTCCTCCCTGCAGAAATGGAGGAGAAAGGAAGCAGGGAGGAAATAGCATAAAAGTTGGGACGGTGGTTTTTCCTCTTCTTCCTCACACCTCTGTCAGGCCACTAGGAATCGCGGTTAGAGGGGAGGAGAACAGGAGGGGGTAATCCTCACCCCTGGTTGTCGGGGTATTTAGAGGAGGGGGGGCAGTATTAAGCACCTCATGCAGGACTTCAATTGCCTGAGGAATCTGCTTCACCAGCCCCACCTTTGATATCCCAATTTCCTGCGGGAGAGAGAGAGAGACAAACAAAATCACAATTTGTTGATGATAAATACATTACTTCTGCCAATATGCCTAAAAAGAAAAGACCACAGAGATGCTTTACGTGGCATTTAGTATTTCAGTTCTTTAGTTTTCCATCAGCTGACGTTCCCGGAACTCCATTAATGTCGAATTCATTTTCTATGCACTGGAGCTGCAGTCAATCCATTAATGGATGTCTTAGATCGCCTCAGGACGAACACAACTGAACTGTAGTTTTTCATCATTAACAAAAGGCAACTTTGAGGCATGAGTTTTCCACGGCTGTCATACCGAAAGCAAACAAACAGATTCATAAATGGATTTAGCTCTATATTACAAATGCCTGGATCGGCAAATTGGATCAGGACGTCTCTTAGCTGAACTATAGTTTCTCTTTCTAGACAAAGAAGACTAATTTGAGTAGTTTTTGGCAGCTTGCATACCCACAGCAAACTGGAAAAAAGGACCATAATTTACTAAATGAACATCATGCTGTATTGAAGAAGACTTGAAACTAGAGATTGAGACCATAAACTCATGTTTACAATGTTTACTGAGGGAATAAATCAAGAGAGAAGTAGAGTCATTTTCTCATAGACTTCTATACAACCAGAGGAGTCGCCCCCTGGTGGACAGTAGAGAGAATGCAGCTTTAAGACACTTTTGCATTGACTTCACTTGCAGAACACAATGAGGTGTTTTTGACAGCTGGCATACCAAGGTCAACCAGATGACTGGGAAAAGGATTGTGCTCTTCATAGTTAACCAATCTACCAAAAAAGTCCACATCGAGCCAATTCCCAATCCTGTAGTTCGGTTAGCGACATATTGAAGCTGAACTGTAGTTTCTTCTTCTAAACAGAAGGAACAAATATGGTTTTCTGATGTTGTAAGATCTCTTACCTGAGAGAGAGCTGTTAGACTTCTGCTTGTGGAGCTTCTCCCTCTCCTTCTTCACCTTGGGTATGATCTTCAGCTTCATACTGCTGCTCTTACTGTTGACCCTCACCGAGTCCTAAACAAAAAAAATAAAAGAATAACACATGAAAATGCACCGAGAGATATTCTACAATTTGAGACTGACAGATGGGCTGCGACTATTTAGAACTGAGCAACAGCGCTGACACTGTGGCACTTGGTTGGTTGTTGGACAGACTGTGATAATACAATTTTTTGGTTGTTTTTCTCACATACATACAAACAGACTGCGTTCCCCCTCACCTCCTCGGAGCACTGCATGAGCGGACAGATCCAGTGGATGTCGTCCAGCTTGTGGAGCTCGGCGCTGAGGCTGTTCAGGGTCGTCCGGAGTTCCTCTTCCTCTGGAGAGTCCGACTGTGTGAGGACGAGGAGATCGTTAAATGCATGGATAAATATGAACAGTAGTTTAGCATAAAACATGAACAAACACGCTCCATCCGTGCTTAACGCTCACACACGCTTTGTCTTCTACTCATCTGAAGATGATGTTCATTTTGACAACCTGCGATTATTATGCTAATTCACAGCTTTGCAAACAGCGAACACCTGTTCACCTCTAATCCTGACAACGGCTCGAGCGTGTTGCAAATTTGTTCAACTCATTTGCATATTATGCAAATCATTCTGTCGGCGCTTCGTTTATTTGTGTCTTACCATCACAGTTTCAATAAATCTCAACTCCCTATAAATACATTTAAGCTCACTTTTAAGTCTTTACTTTATATTCAAACCTTAAAATGTTCCACATCTTTCATATATTAGGAGTTTCATAAAATGTTTACAACATTAGTTCTGTATCTTTCGTACATTATAGGTGTTATTCAGCTTTTCAACATCCAGCATTCAGACTGCATTTCTTCAGAAATTTGCATTCTCTAGTCATATTTGCTTATCTGCACAAAGGGCTATTGTGAGCGATGATAATGTTCCTTAACAAGGTAAATAAAGCGACAGCAAACAAAAACTGAACAAAGACAATAATTAGACATAAATTGAAATGTGAGATGGCTTTCAGCAGAGACAGTGGAGAGGAGGAGAATAGGAGGGAAACAAAGACAATAGCAGAGAGAAGATGTGGATGAAATTGAAGAGACGTACCAGTAGTTTTCCATCAAGCAGCATCCGGGTCTCTGCCTGGAGAACTTTACTGCTGTTGACGATTTCCACAGCCGTGCTGCGACTCAGACACTGAGAATACAAATGAATACCTTGATTTATCACCATGAAAGATGTCTGATAATTAAATGTGCAATATATTGCCTGAAGCTAAGGATACAGATTATATAATATGTAATATATAAGTCCACTTATTCAAGTTTGTTTACAAGGGAGTAAATCAATAAAATATAGTAATTTATTATGCTTCTCTTTCTACTGCTTTATTTATTGTGAATATTTTTTTTTTACTCCTGTTTCTCAATGTTTCATCTTTGCTCTTTGACATTTGATCTTAGATTTTCCAACAACAGGAAACTCCTCACAAACTTTCAGATGTATCCTTTCAAAAAAAATGAAAACAAGAAAACAGAGATCTATAATTCAAGAATGAATTTTGTACAGTTGAAACAAGGACAAAAATCTGTGAAAACCTAGTCAAACTAGAACTACTGCAGATGTATGTCTGTTAGACATTTGTGTAAAATTGTCATTATTAGCATTGGAGTTATGCAATGAATAATATGACTAAATACAGGACAAATATACAACAATAAAACTGTTAAATGATCCAATAAATGTTTAAAATTCATCTCATTCTTATATTTTACCTGCATCGTCATTATAATTTAATTCCAGCGTATTTTGACAAATGTCCTTTTCGAAATTCTGCTTTTATTTCACATTGCCTATTTATTTTATGATGTCACCTCTCATCACTCTCAATCATGACAAACCAGTTTGCTGTTTGCTTTTTCAGAACAAAGCTGCAGAACAATCACATGACATGTGACTCTGCCTTGTTTGTTTTGTTCTAATTACTTCATAATTGTACCTGGAACAACATGTATCTCTCACAATATGGAAGGAAAAAAAAATAAAATCACGCTGTGTCCTTGAAGTGACGACCCTGATGCATTTCAGGTTAACAGGTCGTTAAACTACCAGACTGTAAACTGACATGAGACCCCGAGTGTAATGCTGAAAATCTGTACGCGTTACTCCGTCAAAACCAGCCATCTGTCCATCCGTCTGCTCCTCTCGATGTGTTCTTACCTCAGGGGTGGACAGTTTGGCCTCGGTGAGCACCAGGGCGGTGGCGTTGACGGCGTGAGCCAGTTCCTGCTCCACCAGCATGTGGGTCTTGGCTGCTTCGCGGATCCTACGGGAAGGACGAGAGGGGGGAATCATGGATTTGAAACAGGCTGTAATTATTATTGCAACAAGCTGGAAAAAAGGCACAATTATAGTGATTATTCCAACAAGTTGTCTCCGTCTGTTGATGGGACAAAAGACTGGTTTCTTTCTTTGTTTTAGATTTTTTTTGGGGTGACTTTTCTTGTTTGAATCAGGGGTCTGAGGACAGTATGTGATGTATGCTGTAGGGATTGTTTGTGATATTTAGCTATATACACAAAATGACTAGACTCTCCCTCCTTTCAGTTCAATTTTGTAGATGTTTGGAAAAAAACTTGGCAAAGATTTTGACCAGTGAATCAAAAAAACTTTAAGATTCGATTACTCATTTCTCTGTGTTTTTCCACTTAGGTCTATTCAATGAAAGTTAGAATTACCCACCACTTCATGTATTAGTCTCCATCTACCCTCCAAACATCTCCACAAACATTTATTCTGACACAAGTCTTCTCAGGTTGGCAGTTTGTATAAAGAGCACACCTTTTATAATGCTCTCAAGTTTCCATTTCAAATCTCTTATACGACTGTATCTCTGCTTCAGAGACGAGTTATCAAATGTAATTAAAATATGAATCATCCTGAAAGGGGAATTTAGTTTTGCAAATATGATTAAGAACATAATAATAAACCAGACAAACGGAGACATGCTGAGAAGACCTCAGAGGGACACAAAAGGGTTATAAGTGCGAAAAATATAAATTAAAATGTCTCGTCGGTGCAACAGAGAAAAACGTAGCAAATAAGTGAGCTGATTGCGGTGGGATGAACAAATCCCAAACTGTAGAGCCAAACTCCCATCTTCTTAACACAGAAACACACTGATGCAGATCATCAATAAAGAGGGTTGCTGATAAGCTTGTTTCTATGTGTGTATACTGTAAAATATTTTTATTATTTTAGTTTATTTGTAATTTGCACAAACTAATTGACTTGTAAAGTTGGAGAATTAAATCCCAAAAGCATATGTATGAACTATGCTTCTTTAATTGTAGCAACTTCTGCTAGTGTTAGAAATATATTCTCTTAATAATGCACATTTAAGATGTCTCCTTTGTGGAAATCTCCTGTACAGGAAGTGTTGAGTTTCCTTAATGGTACCTTCACAAAGAATGAAGCATTTGCCAAAGTATTATATGATATATAACCTTGTACTTTGTCCCTTTTCCCATCATGTTTTGAAACTGAAAACTGTAGTGAAAGTAACGAAACTAAAACTTAAGTTTACCACTTCCTATTAAAGTTCCAACTTTCTAGAGGTGAAGTTGAAACTCTGTTGCAGTCTAATCCAGTGGAAATGTCTTAGAGGTAACATTAACTACCTTCTTGCTCACCAAAAAGTCAATAAACACATTTCATTGATGACATCTTGGACCTCAGAACTTCATCAGTTAAAACATGTCAAAGCTTTTGAGGTTAAGTGCAGATAAGTAGTTTTTTTTCGCAGCCAAAATGTCTTTGAACAAGACTTAACCCTGCTTCCTTTACAGGCCACAGATAAAACGTTAAGTGCCTCTTACTTGTTGATGAGTGTGTCGGCCACGATGCCCAGCTGCTGAACCTGAGCGCACTCCTCCTCCGTCAGGTACTCCATGGACTGCTGGGAGTTAAGGCGAGGTCTGCTGGCTCGGTAGCTGTCGATCTTCCTTTTGTCCTCCCATGACTTCAGCGTGCTCTCGAACGCCTGGTAGAACAAAGAAACAAGCCATTAATCGACTTTTGTTACTTGTGTTTTCGTTCCTTTTTAATACTGAGACCATTATTATGTTCCCGGAATAGAGGAGGCTGCAGTTTCAGGACTGTATTTCTAGTTTTATTCCACCCAAATTCTACTTTCGCATAGAAGCAGGAAATGACCTCTGAACTTCTGCAGTATAACGTCCCTGTCTCTCGAAAAATCGTTCAGTTCCCCAATGTGAAGCTAACGTCTCGGCCAAAAAAACAGAACGATCGACTGAAAAGCTGAACTCTGTTTGACTTTGTTTTCTACCTTTGCCTTAGCCAACCAATTTCTAAAAGTTGGTACTTGAAAAATGAAAATGCCATCGAATTCAAGAGCCACCTGACACCCGATTCAAGGTGGACAAACTGAGTAGTCAAGGTAGCAATCTGAATGAAGACAAACAAATATGCATAAGAGGTTCCAGTAAACACAGGTAAACTCATGTCTGGATTGAGATAGAAGGGAAAACTTCTTTTTAACTGTAAATTTGAGTTAACTGAGGAAAAAAAATGAAAGATAACCGTTTTAATTACATCTAGATATTAATGAATTATCAACCAGGCATCCAGCAATCCAGCAAAAGGCTCAACATTACTGTCACCAGTTGAATAGAACCAGAGAGCCGACACTCTTCTTCTCTCTCTGCGGTACTTAAGGAGTGAAACCATGGAAACAAACTGCCCAAAAGTGCTCGACTCAAGAGAGCTCTCAAAAAGGGTTTGAGCAGCGTGAAGAGAGAACAAACACAGCGGGTATGAATTTGATTTAAGAAATCCTGAAATAGAAAGGAGACGACCACATGGGCAGAGAGCTAAAGCCGGAGAGCTGAGAGTGGATTTTCAGCTGCAGTATTTATGAAAGAAAGACTCTTCAAGCCGGTACTTTTGCTTTCTATGTGCTTATCGTAGACATATGTACTTTGAAATGCAGTATTAACAGTACACTTAAACATTTTTATACTATCTGCCGGATCTAAATGGAGAGCAATACCTAATTATGGTTAATAAATCTTTTATTATGCAGTTAACTATACAATATGCAGCATAGTTAACTGCTAATAAATGCATAACTAAGTATGTATTATTCCTAACTAAAGAAAAGCAAGTGTTTGTCATTTTAAAACAATTGCAAGAAATTAATAAGGCTTTTATTAACGCTCTTAAGCAGTCTATAAGCAAGTTTCAAGTGATTTAAATGTCCTATAATCTAACAATAAAACAGTTTATGATGCTATTATCAACACTTATGAGATGCTTATAAACAAGTGTAGTAAACATCATTTGTAAAACTATATTATAAAATATATTTTAGTGGGACATTACTCTGTCTCTGGTGAGCATCTGAGCTCGGTTCTTGTGGACGATCTTGACGATGCCGGGCGGCTGGATCCAGGCCTCTCCGTCCACCTGCACAGGAACCCCCTCCTCCCCAAGGATGGTGATCTTCACCTGGCGGCACTGAGACGCAACGGAGCAGAAAACAGCAGCTGTCAGATCAGACCTCTTGTTCTTTTTTCCTTCTGTGCATATAGCCATTTATTTTTTTTTTACCAGCATTACCCTGCTTGACCTCCTCTGTATTCTGCTGTTTGAGCATTTCAGTGGATCCTGTCAAACCTGCACCTTTTAAAGCTACATGAATAGCACCAACCTATACATGGAGAAATGCCTGATGGGACAAAGAAACCTCTGAAATATTTGGTCCTTGTGACTGAAAGGGAAACGAGTCTTTCTCATTTACTAAAAGATTAAAATAAACACCTTTATGTGTAAATATATTCTTGTGCAAAGATATCTGTGTCAGACAGCTGCTAACCCATGAACACATTACTCAGATTGTTTGTTGATCTAAGCATTTAAGTGCTTTAATTAAAAGTTTTTGAATTACTTGAGCTGAATATCTAACAAGATAAAGGGCCCTGATCTGACGGCGCGCATTTTAGCAGCCTGGGGAGGGTTTTAATGACCGTTCTGAATGAGAGTGAAGCGTTTCGCAGGCTGCTTTTGCTTTGCTGAGTGCTTCTGTTTAGGCAACAACAGGGCAGTGCAGTGCTTTGTGCTCAGGGCCGAAGAGTCTCTGATAGAATCTCTGTGAGGCAGCTAAAGGATAATATCTACATGCTAGCATGCTGACAATGACCATCAAGCATCTTCCTATTATCTTAGTTTGACGTTTAAGCATGCTAACATTAGCGCTAAACACAAAGTAGAGGTGAGGTCAATAGGAATGTTATTAGTTTTGCAGGAATTTGTTCATTAACCAAAGTATCGGCCAAGGAGACGGAAGTTTTCATTCAAATGTGTGGTGGTCACATTGAGACTGTAACTGTGATAATAAAGGTATGGTTATGATATGCGTGGGTGTAAGTTACCTGTGCAATGCGGTGGTGCTGCAGGTTGATGACTCTGGACATGGCCATCTGCATGCTGCCAAACACCGCCACCACCTCCAACTTCTTATCATCAAATGACGGAGCTCCAAAGTTCTGAAGACAAGAGTCGAGAGCGATGAACAATGTCCTGTAACTTTTAAATCTGTCAGTTCAAAATAACTGAAACTGCTGTTTGACGTAGCTGAGCTGGAGTAGATGACCATTATGCTACAACACTCACATTGTCCTCCTTGGTGCCTCCCCAGAAGTTGATACCGCCTGCATAGCTGGGGATGTTGAGAACAGCCAAGCCCTGCAGACTCGGCAGAGACATGGGAACACCGTCACACTGAAGAGAGAGAGAGAAGGAGAGGAGGTTAATAAAGGAGAAGAAATACACAAAAAAGAATTCCCTAAATATTCCCCATTCAGACCTCCAGCTGAACTCTCTGCTCCAGGTTCTTGTACGTCTTCTGGACCAGCTCTTTGGTCCCCAGGACTCCGTACCACATCATGTTCTTGGTGCGACTGCTGCAGAAAGAAAAAAGAAACAATGAACACTATAGAATTGTGTTGCCATGGAGAAGAAGCCAGTCAGAGACGCAGTGCTTTGTTGTAGAATTCATTAACAAAATAACGCACCATAGCTGTGAGAGAAGTCAAAAAATGTACACAAATGTGAACTGATTCAAGCACTGAAAAATGTGACTATCTATATATGCAGATGATTTGCCGCCGTATGTTTCTGACCATGTCACATGTTTAACCAGTATTACTGAGAATGTCAGGGGATATTATGTTAGAAGTACATCTAAAAGAGCTGTTAATCCAACAGAAAACACATTCTTCACCATTCTATGGAATAATTAAATAGGTTTTTTTGTGTGTTCATACCTGCATTTTTTAGGGTGCTCATCTCTCTTGTTGTTGAACTCGAGGGAAATCTTGGCGTCCAGGCCGATGCCGAAGTAGTTGTTCATCACGCACTTCTCTGAGCATTGTCTGCAAATACAAAAAAATAGGTAGATTTTTAATTAAAATGTGATAATACATTAATACAAGAGTACATTATTAAGCCATGACTAGTATGTGAAGGACACAGATGGAAATGCTAAAAAGACAAAGACTTACACAGTGTCCTCGCTGAAGGTGACAGTGTGGAGGCTCTCTGGTTTCTCAAGGACAATTGGGGAGGTGGGACTTAAGCTTCCTTGACCTGGACAGAAGAATACATTGTCACTTTCATTAAAAAAAAAACCATCCAAAAACAAATGTAGTTTGCTTTTAAAATGGAATTATCAAAGTTTCTTTAGACAAAATAAGGGCAGACTGTACAAAATCTGTGTTATTCTTGAAGGAATCAGTGGCCTTCAGACCATTTCAGACATAATTCAGCAGTGAGAGTTTCTAAACTACTGATGCTTTTTGAAAAAGTACAGGCAGCAATTTGGAGTTTGTCCCTTCACCTCGTGTCCCCGCTGAGATCAAACCAAAGGGACACTTACGTGGCTCAATATCCTTCAGCTCCTCGCTGTTTTCTCTTTTGATGGAGGACGAGGACGACATCCTCTGGACCTGCGTGTGTCGGTTCTGCTCGTCCACAACTGAAACGACGACATCGATGAACTTAATAAAAAAACCCTCCATGCATGAATGTTACAAAATAATACACAATATCAGGAAAGGAACAGCAGGACGAGGAACACTATAAAATGATTTCCTCTTACCTTTCTCTGCCTGTTCGATGATCTGCCTCAAGGCTTTCTTCAGGCTGTTGGCCCTGAGCATTAGCTGCTCCTTGGATCGGTACGTTTTACCCTCTGAACCCGACTCACCGCCGCTTTCGACGGGGCTCGAACCGCCGCTTTCTTGGCTGGGCACCGAACCTGCTGGCACCACCTGGATGTGACGGGGAAAAGAAAAGGAAACATATTCTAATAGAGCCGTAAAAATAATATCTGTAAAATACATCCTGGTATTTTCCTGTTAGGGGACCTTTTTGTTTCATTCCGGATGTAATCCAGCTCCCTAATGAGATAATTAACATAATAATGCTAATTAATTTAAAGAGCCCTGCAGCATTGTCACATTATAACTAAAGCAGCTGTGTTAAATCAGAAAACGTCACCTCATTCATACGTTTTTAACTTCCTCCTCTAGTGCAACATCTCTCCTTTTTGTTTCTGGCAAATAAAGGCAGGTTAATATTCATTTACAGGCAGAACTGAAGAAGATATCATTCTTTAAAAATGAAACGATGCTAAAACTCAATGCCTTTCCCCGTTTATTGAGCAGGTGCTTGAAATCATACTGACATTTTGAGGGCTGTGTTATTCCTTTTAGAGCACATATATCAACCTGTGAATGAAAGACTCCAAAGGGAGCACGGACACAAAAAGCTGTATGCCGTTAGGTTTTTAAGCTCTGTGAGGAAACGTGAGATGTGTGAATAAAACACTGTTTTTACTACTTCTGCTGTAAAGGCTCAGGTTCTGGTGTTTCAACTGAGGAACACTTTCTATCCTCTGAGCAAACAACACCATTCAATATCTCAGACATGTTGACTTCAACTAGTTGACTTTTTCCCGCCATGTGGAGGATATCTGAAACTGATAATTTAGTGCCTCATTATTAATCTTTACAGATCTGTTCAAATCTAATTTAAACATACAGAAGTCAGAGCTTAGAGCAAGTGACGCCGAAAACTCTACAAAATCATAGAAGCGCAAGAAAAACATATCCAATCAAGTTTTGTATTCCAATAAAATTCAGGAAGAAGGTTTCCCATAAACCAACGGCTCCCAAACATTTTTGACTTGTGATGCTTAAAAACAAAGCCAAGTGGACCCATGACTCCTTGACCAAGTTTTGGTATTTTTCAACCAGTATCCTATTAACCCATGTTTTTGTGTCCAAGTGATTTATGGGAACAACAATTTTAGAAATTGGTCCAGTATTGAGGGAGAGCGCTGCAGTCTGCAAAATATCAAATGTTTCTGATTACATTATGGAGATATAACAGTAGATAGAGAATCAAATCTTCAAATAAATGTCATTCATCCATAAAGTGGTAGATCAGTCTAACTTGCAGTATCATTTTATCTTGAAGGTTTTGGGTTATTGGTCACACTTCAGCTTTTACTTGATATGAAGTATTACAATTTTTGACTGTTGTGAAACTGATTTCTAAAACTATTTCATATTGATCTGAATTTCTTGTTTTTACCTGAGCTTCCGCTTCTTCACTCAAGGCCTTGACCAGGGAATCGAGCTTTTCATTCAGCAATGAACACTGGGAGAAAGAGACAGACAGACAGATAGTAAATTCAGACAATAAAGATAATTTTACTGTTTGTATGGCTTCCTAGCTCACTCCAGAATCATATCAGAGGGGGGTAAATAAGGAGTTTAAGTAAACATCAATAATAGGTTGAAGTTTCTAATTCATCATTTTTGTTCAGCTGCAGTAACACTTGAAACCAGCATGAAATCAATACCTAAACAGCGCATAAATCTCTTTGCAATAATGAATTTCCCCCCAGACGTCAGTAAATTGTCACATTACTATGAAAAATGACAGATAAACAGGACGGATCTCAAAGCGCTGTTAAAGGAGGGGTTTGGGGAAAGCTTGAGGCGCCTCTGCTGGGTGAAAATATTTTCTCTTTCTCTTTTTAAGATTTGGCAAACCAGTCTTCCTCTCAGCATGAAACTGCAGTTTTAAACTTTTATCTGCTGGTGACCGACAGCTGTGCGATTTAGTTAAACCCCTTAACATGTAGTTTACATTTCATTTTCTTTCCTTTGATTAGCTTTAAGGTTGGAAAAATCGTATCTGACAGCATCACATAGTATATACTCTGTATCAGCTTGTTACAAAAACTACAGGATATTTACACTGAGTAAAATAATTAAACCCAAGGACTTCATGTTGTTCATAGCTGCACCAGTCCATCAAACTGAAATATATGTTTTGTATGTATATAAACAGCATTTTAGCCAGAGGAGTGACTTAAACCCTTCTTAAACTCTCATATTCCACCTTTTCCAGCCTCAACTGATCTTTCAACTTGATTCTTAATTCATTCTAATTATTAATTAGATACAAATATGGAGGGAATAGTGGCACCTTACCCTTACACAACTTTCTTTCTCACACACTCTCGCTGCCACACACACACACACACACACACACACACACACACACACACACACACACACACACACACACACACACACACACACCACACACACACACACACACACACACCGCCTACTGGTCCGTGTTATACAAGCTCTTACATAACAGAAACGATTACACACACACATTTACCTTCTTTGCCATGGCGTCTGCCTCCTCCTTGTTCTCTGTGGCTCTCTCGTACGCCTTCCCCACCTCCGCCACAAAATCATTCACCGTCCCACACAGGAACCTGATGGAGAGGAGGGAGAGAGAGAGGAGGGGAAGGAGGGGTGGATGAGGGTGAAGGTCGACATGATTAACGTTGAAATTGAAATGAGTCAGCAGGGTTACACGTTTCAGATTTGGTGATTCACCTTGCAGTCACTGTGTTTGAAGATTAAAAAACACACACACACACACACACACACGCTTTCGTTTCATCACCACCTACCTGCCTGTCAGCTACGTCGCCTCCACACACTCTCTATTTACTTACAGCTGTTACATTGCTGCCGCGTGAGTCAGCAGGGAGGTTTCTCTAAACTGACAGCCCTCGTGCATTAAGCAAATATTGAATCATGTAAAATGAATATTGCTGCAGGATAAAACACGCTCCTCATTTACGAGTCTCGACCCCCCTATTGTGCAACTGTGCTTTCCACTTATGGTGGAGGTGGAAAAAAAATAAATCAATCTTTGGTCATTGCTTAACAACTGCAGGTGGCAGCGTATTGTTAAAAAAGGTTTGTCTGCAGAAGACCATTTTCTTTTGGTTGCCAAATTACAATGGTTGCCTCTGCTGCCATTCTTAATGGAATAACGTAATATATAGCTATAAAGATTCCTGATGCATCTTTTTTTAACACTCCAAGAAAGTTTTCTTCATTTCTTTGAAGAGTGTCTGTTTAAAGAAAAATCTCATATTAGTCCTAAATCCAAACAAGAGAGAATGTTATTTTCTAGTTTTGACTTTATTCTCAAAATGCAAAAAAATAACAAACTTGTTGTAAAGTTGTGAAGTTCAATTGAGGATCATTTCATCAGAAATTGTACTGCTTTCAAAACTGTTTTAAAGCATAAGAAGGAGTTCCTCTCCCAACTACAAAATAATCAATCCAGTTTTTTTTCTTTTAAACCTCCATGACAAAGCAGGATTATAATCAAACTGTGGCACCTGAATGAGAGAGCTTTGTTCTAATTATCTTACTTATTCCTCTATTATGTCAAGAACAAATCATTATTAATGGTTAAAGGGAGCCATTAGAGCCTGACAGCAGTCTCTCTATACTTAATGTCCCTTTAGCTGCCATAACAACAACACATTTATAACAGTAAAAAGCATAATAACAAGTCACAGCCTTATTTATATATATATATATGAAGTAAACTACCTAAACAGCCTGAATCTTGATGCTATGCCAGAGAGAAAAAAGTGGCACAGAGCTTGCGGATCTTCCATGGAAACCTATTTTATTTATATTTCATTCTTGAACTGATTTTCAATTTGATTTCTTGCATGTGTCGAGTTTTTTTCCCCCTTGATCTTTGGCTAATTGAAACCTGTTAAAATTCCACCGTAAGATATGAAAAAAGAAGCATTTCAAACATTTTGTCCTGGTGTTATGTTTGGATGTAAAAGTGTGCCTCGAGTGCGCCTTAAAGTCCCTGAAGTGTTTTTAATGTGCTGCAGGTCTCCACTACAATCAGCAGGGGATAAAAAAAAAAACACACACTGAGCGCTGGAGAAAAGTGCTCCGTAATGGCCGCTAGACTCTTCCCAAAGGAGGACTACTAATGTACTAAAGCACTGAGGATGACCCCTAAATCCTGATTCATTTGTCTCTTTCACTTACACAAACGGAGGGCACTTACTGTCCCCTCAATGTGTGTGTGTGTGTGTGTGTGTGTGTTTGTCCTTAGGAAGCAAAAAAATCAATACTCATTGACCAGACACTCACTTTCTCCTTTTTTTCGGCCTCTTTCTCCCATTATCCCGATTATCTACTTTCCTTTTCCTCCCTCCTAACTTATATCCTGCCTTTTTATTCTCCTCTTCCCATCCTTCTTGCTCCTCCCTTCTACTTTTCCCCCTCGTCACAGTTTTAAATGATATTCAAAGCACGTACTTGGCGGAGGAAATGACGTCGCTGTGTTTGTCCGAGTCCAGGATCTTGGCGAGGTGGGAGGCCACGGAGTCTGCATACTGAGTGATGTGGACCTGAGAGAGAGAGAGAGAGAGAGAGAGAGAGAGAGAGAGAGAGAGAGAGTGAGAGAGAGGGGTGAGGTTCTTTCCTGAGATTATATGATACGACAAAACTCCAAATAGGACTTATTCTTTTTAAGTTGGTCATGAAAAGCCTTTTTTAGCTGCATGACGGCTGTCAGCTGAAAAGTAATGATCTTCAATAAGATAAGATATTAAATCTGTTTAAAACCATGCCATGGAAGAAAGGTGGTGTGGAATTGTGATATTGATAAACTGGAATTATTCACCCACAAAATGACCATTTGTATATCAATTACTCATCCCGAGTGACCTTGAATTCCTTTCTCTCATGCCTCTGCGGTGAACAGAAAAAATACGAAAACGGAGAGCAGTCTTGATGAATTAAAGTAAATTGGGAATTGCCAACAAAGTAAAATTGGAACATCAAAACTCTCACACAGCTCATGCAGTATAATCCAGTCATATGCTCATTAGTTCTTATCGCTAAACTATTACTATTCAAACCACTTCAGAGAGTGTTTTAAAAGTTTTAAATGAAGACTTGCATTATACTGCATTAGTTGTGGGAGAGTTTGGAAACAGATGTTTTCTTTAAGAATTCAAGGTAACACGGAATGAGACATTTATATAAAAATATGGTCATTTTGTGAGTGAAGTATTCCTTTAAGTCACCAAAATGAAAATTAAATGTGATTCTTTATATCATCTCTTCCAAATCTTTTACTCTATGACCCTTTCAAAATGAAGCATCGTCTACTCTGGAATCCTTTTCACATGTTGCACATGTTAATCAGATGTGAGCTAATCCATTTGAGATTTTTAAAAGCTTTACTTCTCAGAATACTTTGTTTTAATCTCTATCAGAGACATCAAGAGGTAAACGTAACTGACATATTAGTTTAAAGTGTGTAGCAGAAAGGTGTCATCCTGATTATTTTCTTCAACTGTAGCTGTATTTAATTAAATTAGGTGGAAAAACAACAAGTCTTCAAAATACTCCCTCAGAGTGATAATATTTAATTCTTAGATTGTCTAGAATATATATTTTATTGGTAGGTAGTGTTTGTGTTTTCAGGTGGTGGTGTTTTTACTCAGTTTATGTGCAAAAAATATTTAGTTTTCCTTATTTTCCTTTTGCTTAAATTCAAAATACAGATCTGCCCTTAGTCAATATCTACGCCGCCCACCGTGGATTCGGTCTGATTGTTTTGGCTGCCAGATGCCGGGCTCAATTGATTCTCAGTGGATGTTTTCCAAAGTAATTTCTTGGAGCTTGCGAGGATCTGGCTGCGTGGGGCTAATTTATGGACACCATCTGTTCAAAAAGCACACAGCTTTCCTGAACGCAATTTACCTGCAGAGGAGAATCGGGGCTGTCGTCTTCTTTCACCAGCAGCGTGCGTTTAGTGGAGGTGGGCACCTCGTACGTCATCACACTCCATCTAGACAGACACACAAGGATGTCAGGAACCAGATAAACATTATTATCATCTTATCAGATCGATTTAGGAGGATAGGACACAGGGAATCGAACACACTGCCTTTATGTCCTTTTCCTATCTGAGATTGTACCGCTGATAAAAACAGCAGAACAACAAAAATCTATAGTTTAAGCTGAGGACAAAGAAGTCAGTTAACACCTCTAGAACACGTCTACGCTTTGTTTAACCTATTTGAATTATGTACTTTTATTTAAAGAAATAGTTTGCCATTTCGGGAAATATTCTTAATCACTTGCTGATAGTCAGCTGAGAAGATTGACGCCACTCTCATGTCTGTACGGTGATAATGAATCTACAGCCAGGAGCCAGATAGCTTGGAGGCAGGAAATGCTACACTGGCTCTGTTCAAATATAACTAAATTTGCCAGTCAGCTCCTCTGAAGCTCACTAATTAACATGCTACATCTTGTTCGCAAGACCAGAAGTTGAAGGACTACTTCTTGGCAGGGAGCAGTGACTACCTTGTGCTCTGCCAAAGATAATTTATGAGGTAAAAGATGCATCACTCTGTGACACCTCAGTATGAGACAGAGTGATACGTTTTCTCTATTGCTGCTAGCGTTGCATTCTGGCAGTTAAACTTTCCTTCATATCATATCAATTACTTTACAGTGTTCAATGGGGACCTTTAGTATTTTGAACAAATTGCTTGTGAGAAATAAGGTGGCAGGTTATAGCTGTTATTTCAATGTGGTAGGTACATATTTAGTCAACAGTTAGGTATATACAAGTATCAGATTAAACTGTGTATTTGGTTGATTTCTAAGTATGTCTTCAAACATCAGCGGCCAATCATGCACTAATGCGTCTTCATGTTAAACTGGCATGATGAGTTATTTTAATGTTGTCTATTAATCTTTCCCAGAGATATAAATAGTAATAAATAGCCTGCAGTACTTTAACCTGATTATCTTTTTTGCTCTGACTAATTCTTGCTCCTGTCTGCTGTCCTTGAGAAGTATAAAACCTTGAGAAACACAGCCTTCATTCCTTAATTATTTTGGGATTCCTACAGCAACTTACTGTATGTGAGGAAATCATCAAGGACATTTTTCCTCTCAGTCATATAGATACTGTAGCTTAAAGCAATTCAGTCCTTGGTTCACCTGAAATGGACTTTGCTTGCAAGTCTGAGGAACATGACAGGAAAGGCCTCAAAGTAAAACAAAGGAAACACCTTGTTGAGAAGGAGCTAAGAATAGCGCTAACAAGTCGCTCCGCTTTCACCATTTCTCACTCCGATCTTACCGGTCCAGCATTTTGGTGGTGGCTCTCTCCAGCTTCTCCAGGATCTGCAGCAGCTGAGCGTCGTCGTCACAGAGGCCTCCCCAGCCCAGAACACGAGCCAGGTCGTTGCCTGTTCCAAGAGGCAGAACGCCGAGCTGGCACTGTAACGTAAGACAACATGTCATCTGCAAACAGGTTGATTAAATCCAAATTTTGATAAAAATCAGCACAAGTCAAATTATTTATGTCTCATCAATCAAAATCACAAAGTATGACACAACAAATGTGTCTGCACATATGCAATACATGTGTTGAATATCTTCAGTTTTTTACTCTAAATTGAATATTCTACAGTAAAACCCAACATTTGATCCTTACAATTTTGCATCACAAATTGTTTGGATTGGTAAACACAGGCACACTTGTTGCAGTCCATACACTGCTATTAAGGGACATAAATCTAAGTTTCCTCCTACAGTTGTTAAAATAATCAGTTTTTCTGTATTTTGGGTTACAAGTGAATATGACAACAGCAAACATGCATTCAAGTGATGCATGCTTCTTTTGTGCCAATCATAAGAAAACACTATTTTGATGAGTAATTGAAGCTTTGGTTTCACTTGTGTATGAATTATGAAATTACAAAAACATTGTGATGTTTGTAATTTATCACTTTTGTCAAAATCTTACAAATCACTGGAATGGAGTCAATACAATAACAAATCTGCCCTCAAAAGGACAAAAAAAAAAAAAACGGCAAAATGTTACAAATAAAGATCATTGTCAGATAATAATTGTAGAACCAAGTCAGGAAAATGTGAGAAACATCACACAGACTGACCCTTGGCATTAACGTGTTAATCTGATCAATTTGACATGACCTGGAAGTGTTCAAACTGATTTGACATGGCACTTATGTATCCAAATTAAGCACCAATTTAAAATAATAACCATGGTATCTGACATTTTATTCCTTAACTCAGATTAATTCCATGAGGTCAACTAATTAATTGAGTTAATCAGTGTATCATTGATTATTTTACCCATCACAACCCTCCTCTCCCCTGTCCTTCACTGACATTCTGTATTTATTGGGTCCTTTTTCTCTCAATCTAATTCCAAATTTTACTTCCTTTTTGGCGAACATGTTCATAAAAGTAATTCGCCACATTTTACAACACTGTTTCCATTGAAATAGTTACCTTGAATATTATATCATCATCTCCTTCCTCCTCCACCTCGTTGTTCTTACCTGTTTATGGAGGTTGAGTTTATCCAGCTCTGAGAGCACCCAGCCCACGCTGCCGTCACCCCCGCACACCAGGATACGAAACGTCACAAACTTCTGGAAAAGGCGCAGGCTGAGGGAGTGAATAGAGTGGAACAGTAGGGGGAGGATGAGGAGAGGAAGAGGAGGACGCAAAGCACAAAATGTTAAGAGTTAGATGTCATGAAAAAGGCAGCAAAATTACAGCATCAGTACATGCATTAAACCAGTCGTGACCAACTAGAAACTCCCACCGGTGAAGCTTTCAACCAGCGAAAACAAAGCCCGTTAACAAGTAGGATTTAAAAGTTTAAAATACTTCAATGGTTCAGAAAGAACTCAAGTACCCGAGCTCTGGTCCTCCGTTCATCAGGTCAAAGACTTGAGCCGGGTTGAGGAGCTGCTTGAACTTGCGGAGGAACTTCACCCCCTGGTTGTCTCCACTTTTGGAGTTGACCAGGACCAGGAGAGGACTGGAGCACGACGCTGAGGTGGCGTTCCAGAAGCCTGAAAGGAAATGAATAAAACAATAGAGTTGTTCTTGACTAAAGAAATTCTTCAACTAACATTAATACAATTTTGTCTACTAATCGATTTGTTGATTTAAATCGACAGATCCGTACAAAAAAGAATCATGCAAAAGCACCACTTGTGTTTACCAGAGATCTGCTCATTAGTTTATGAAAATAAACTAATGAAGAAAAGCATAAAGAATGAATAGTTGAATACAGAAAACTAATAGGGGTCAGCCCTATAATAAAAGGAACAAAAAGACTTGGAAGCATGGAATTGACAATTATCTGTGCGACAGTCGAAAGAGCCAGAGGCCATTTTGCATCGTCACGCCCTCTGCATTGAAAGGTGACATCTGTGAACTTTGAACATACTGTTCATGCAATACAGAAGACCCTGTGTGTGTGTGTGTGTGTGTGTGTGTGTGTGTGTGTGTGTGTGTGTGTGTGTGTGTGTGTGTGTGTGTGTGTGTGTGTGTGTGTGTGTGTGTGTGTTGTGTGTGTTTGTGAAAGAGGTGTCTCACCATCCGAGTCGATGCTGTTAAGTGCAGTGGGAGGGATGATTGACACTCGATATTGACCCAATGGACAAACCTTCCCCATTTGTTCTTTACAGCTGTTATGGACCTGCACACACATATACACACACATATACACACACATATACACACACACACACACACACACACACACACAAACAAAAGCACACAGTCAGTGGTCTCCATAGTAATTCTACATTTCAGTAGAAGCAGAAAGGTCATTACATCCCTCTGAAATCCACCAAATGTCAGTCATGTAACCTTTACAAATACCACTCTGATTCACTTGTATGAGTGCTTTTGTTTGTGTGTGTGTGTGTGCGCTGAGGATTAGACTTATTAACGTGTGTTCTTTGGCCCTAGACACTCGAAAGCAATTCAGCGTTTGCTAAGTGGAACAGAAGAGACAGAATAAAGTCACATCTCTGTTACCGTTTGTGTCTTAGAGGACATTACACATTACACCTTTCTGCTGGATTTTGAAACGAATGCTGTGGTTTCAACTTCCAACCAAAGTGAAGACAACAAGTCAAGAACAATGCAAAGTTTGGGTATCAACATGTCAGATTGTTTGGTGAACAAACTAAAGAAAATGTAATCATATGTATTAATAATCTGAGATATTTCAATTTCTGCTTCACACATTTTTAAGACCAAAAAGCAATAAACTCTGTATATTGGAAACTTCTTGTAAATTAAACCTTTTCTTTTCCAATATTGCACTTTTGTTTAGAATGCATCTATTATTCTGGATAGTAGGTTTGGCATTTAAGAGCTAATGGAAAGTCAAAATTTGGGACATTTAGCTCAGAATTCTGGCTCATTGCAGACATTGTTATTCCTCCAACCAGAAAAATTATTATTAAGGAACAACTGGACTGCCACTGACTCCAATGCCATGGATATCAGTGCATTTATGTCATTGTTGATTTGTGTTCAAACTTTTAAAGGTAAGAAAATAACACTCAGCTAGCAGTGATGTCCTGAATAAAAACAGATTTTACAAGTTAGGAGACAGAATCAATCCCACTCACGATGGCTTTGCACCAGAGGCAGCGCCAGTCCTGCAGCCGCCGCACGCTGCCACAGTTCTTGTCACAGACCACACATTTGGCACTGACCGGCAGGTTGCCTTCCAGCCACTGGTGGGGCATGAACACCTGGGATAAAATATGCAAAAACACCGAGAACGTGAGACATCCAATTTCCTGAGCCGAGGCTCATTTGACAGAAATGATTTGCATGCAAATATCTATGTAAAAACAATGTATCTGCTTTCTTCCTCCTCTATAGTCACAACATTGTTGACATGTTTTCTCTCACTGAATGTTTTGGATCACTCACCCCTTCCTCGTCCTCAATGATGTCGTTTCCTATGGAGGCCAGCGTGGTCCATTTGCAGTTGTTGGTGGAGCGAACTGCACAGCGCTTATGAGCCTTGAACTTACAAACTGCAGAGGACAGAACAATAAATATCACGTTAGACAAACTTGAACAAATAACCGTGGCAATTTAAATGCATGAAGCAAATGAACATGAAGCCCTTGGCAAGTTATTGCACATTCATCACATTGTAATTTGGTGTGTTTTCCAATTTACAGATGGGCAATGTCTAGTGTGTTTACTATAGCGCAAAAAGTGTTGTAGTTAATGCACCCAGCAGATGTCTACTATTTAAATAAATAAATCTCCACCCCTCATGTAGAAAATAAAAGAGCAGAAGAGAATGGAGAGCTTTTAATGCTGCGGCAGAGTTTATTCATGTACATGTTCATTCTTCAGAAATATGGGTGATTTTATTATTATTATTATTCAGTGAGTTTTACCTATCATCTTATGTTATGCATTCTATGTATTTTATTTCATTATTAGTATTCATTATTTTCATATTCCCTATTTTTAGGTTTGTTCTATTTTAATTTTCCTTTATTGTAAAGCACTTTGTGCTATATTTCTTGTATGAAAGGTGCTATAAAAATATTTTTTTTAACGTTCAGATGAATCAAGATGACATGTTGCTCATACATCTACCGCTTTTTCTCAAACTTAAACATATATTTTGGAAATTTGTTGTTTATACTAAATTATATTATATTAGGATCAATCATTAAAAATACATTAAAAAAATAACAACAAATTAATTAGTGGAGCATTTCAATTCCAAACAAGCAACATCCAAATGTTGCTTTTCATTGAATTGAATTTAGCTTTGTAGCAGAAATTTTTCAACAACGTGTACTGACAACTGACCTTTGATGTCTATGAAAACGTTGCATGTGTGTGTTCATGTTTAACTGCTGATATGAGAAAGGAAAGAGGAAAGTTTCTAAGGTGGCTGTATGACAAACCGCCCTGCAATAAGGAGCTATAAAACTACTCATTTACCGTCACATGCTCTAAAGGCTTTTCTACAAAACTAAGATAAGATAAGATAATCCTTTATAAGTCCCAAAATGTGGAAATGTGCAGGATACAACAGCAGAGTGTATAGTACAAACGAACAAACAAGGGAAATAAGTAGAAAAACAACATCAAAACAAGTACAATAATTAGTAATCGCACAGTTTAAGTTAGAGAACGTTCAGAACTCAAGATTATTGCTCAGAATATGTGATGTTGGCTCTCAGTGTGTGTCTTCAAGTATGTGTGTGTGTTAGTATGTGCCTATGTACCTTCGCATGAGAGGCCGTGGGAGGTGACGCCTGGCAGAGCCTCCCGGCAGACGTTGCAGAAGGTCGGTCTGGCGTGCGAGCAGGCGTACCAGTTGTGCATCCCGGAGAAATGCTCCATGTTGAACTGGCTGGCCTGGAAGAAAAATGGAAGGAAAAATACACTTTACCATCAGAACATGAAGCCTGGGGATGGAGAGAAATTGCTAAATTTCATGCTGGACTAAACGGGCCTGAGGAAGTATGAAAACATGGGAAAGATAATGACATCAGAGGTGCATATTATACTTTGTGGCCTTGGGATTGAGACACAAAAAGGATGGAGACAATGATATCAATGCTACAGCTGACTGGTCAAAGAGTTCCATACAGGCAGCATACAGTTAAAATGCAGTCAAACCAAACTCCATATACAAAATATTCTTTACTTCCTTTTTAGAAAGTCTTCAACACTCTTGATATCGAAATGTTGGCTTCTAAATAAGGATGAATTTGGAGAAGATGCATCCAAAATTTGGTCGCACAAACTTGCAGAATAAGATGGGAAAAACACACAAAGTGGGAATATTGCTGCATATGACAATGACATCAATTAAATCTCTAGACAAAAGGTACATTGAGAGCCAAACGCCTGAGAGAATTTCAGCTGAGTTATCACGATCCTCAGCTCTCTTTATAGCCTATTAAAGCACAGGGTCGGATTTTATGAGCCACATTAATCTGCTGGCAATGAGCTGAAATTAAAAGTACAGAAGAGAAACCAGAAGAGGAGGAGATGGGGAGCGATTCTTCTCCATAAAAAAAACTGGAAAAGTGGATACTTTGAGGAAAGAACAGATGGGAGAAGAATTGAGAAGTGACTGTGAGAAGTTTTTAAGCAAAGGATAAATAATTGAGATAATTTCCATATTCTGTCAGCCTGCTGAATAAATAACAATGTGTAAATATGAAGAGTCTGCTGGAGGGACGGGACAACGCTAACCTCGTAGGTTTCCCATTTTTGGACGGATTTCAGAGCGCCGATCCAGTCCTCCATCTCCTTCCTGCTCTCGGCGCATAACATTAGTTTGCGAAATGGAGTTATCACCTGAGAAAGAAAAAACATTTAAACACCAAAGCATGGTTTACATTTTGTCCACATTCTAGAAATGTATAGATAAGTCTGGTTTCTGACCGTGAAGCTGTTGTTGATGTTCTTGGTGCTGGTCTCGGCCACACTGGCGTCCGATAGGTCAACTTCATCAAAGATCAGAGACTGATGGGAGGAAAGAAAAACAAATCAGCTTTTTCTTTTCTTGTCTAGATACTGTACATATAACCACACAATGACACCTCCAAATCTTATGTAAAACATTCTATAGTATTTAATATCAGGACTGTTTCCAACTCCACAGCTCACAGATTTGTATTTGCAACGCTTCCGAATTCCATAAACATTTTGTAGGTTAAAGCTGCTATGATTAGTTCAGTTTATTTGAACAATTATGTGGATATAAAGTAGACACAATAGGAGGAACAGTAATCTCAGTACAGGAGAGTAAAGAAGACTTATCCAGAGCCCTAAAAAAATGGCATTATAACTCTTCTAAGATGGAACAAAACAAACAAAACAGCAATCAAATGAAGAACAAATAGCACAAAGAATATCTATATACACAAAAACTCACATGCAAAAAACAAAATATATATAATGATGAACAAACATCTCTAAAGAAATATGTATACAACCAACTGAGTAAATGGGAAATTTCTTCAACCACATCCAAAAGAGCTGGCAAAGAAGATAACATATTCATTGAATTCAATAACTGTGGACTTCTAAATTTAATTTAAAAAATTGGTGTCTTGATTTGCAAGATAAAATAAAAATAATGTGAATGTATCTACGAGATCTTGCCTGTAATTTATGTATTTAAACATTTAAAAAAAGCTTGTTAGAAAAACATGAATCTATAGACGGCAATAGATATTGCTGAACAGACGTGCCGATGTGAAATTAGTCTCAAAAAAAGTAATTTGGTAATAAATATTATGTGTAGCAGCCTGAACAACATTGCCGTAGTTGTTATAACTGCAGAAAGCTCTCACACATTCTTGTACCTTGCAGTCTTTGGCGTAGTAGAGGGTCCTCCCTCTGAGTTTGAAGTACCTCCTCTTCCATCTCTGGAAGGAGCTGGTCTGCTTCAACAGGATTCCCTCCTTCACGCTTTTCTGTGACGAGATGGAGCGAGACAGCAAAAAAAAAGAAGGGAAAGAGAGAGAAGAAGGTAAACATATGTTAGTGCATCCAGATCCTTCTGAGGAACTGAAGTGACAAACGGAGATCAGTTTGGATAGAGTCGCTAACATGGCTTGTTTGTTTTGAGAGGTGTTGACTGGATCTGTCAAGATGGGGAACGTTTACTTAAAGGACAAAAGCAGCATTTAAAAAAAACACCCTCGTGTTTCTAAAACTAGCATTCGTTACCTAAGAAAAGGAGGAAGCTACATGTTAATACAGCTAAAAAAAAACTGGATTTAATGTCCTGTACTGCTATTTATAGGAGCTACAGTGATGAAGTGATGCAGCAGGTAGGAGGTGCAGCCATCTGTGTCTCTGCATGAGAATTAATAACACGGCCAGAACGCATGATTTCATTTGAAATCACGGATTTCATATTTGTCTCTGCTCATCATGCACTCATTCCTCTTCTCTCTCTCTCTCTATTTATTAGCTACATGCCCACAGAGGACATAATGCACCATGGGTAATCAATTCTGAGAGACACCGTGGAGGTGGGGTCGCCATGGAGATGAAGAGGATACCCAGGCCTTGGCAACATATTACACACAAGATGCAATCTTTAAATTCTGATCACGTCAGTGATGGCTCCCTTTATACCTGCGGCGGTAATCAACATTCCTGCACGAGTCGCCACGGCAACTTTCATTACAGCCTCCATTGACAAAGGCCGTTTGCACGCAGACTGCATAGTTTCAGAGCAGAAATGGCGATGTCGTCTTGCTTTATGGTTTTTTTGAACACATAAAGCATGATAAAGCTGGAGTGGAGTAACTGGAAATGTTTGAGTAACGACATTTTTAAATCCTTTATTTCCTGTAATTCCTCTGTGGATGGTTGCCAAAACCAATTCTCATTCAAAAAGTACAATAACCGGTGCTAGAATGATCTTATAAGAGGAAATAATAACGCAAATATTATCAAAGTATCTCTGTAAAACCCCCAAATGTGCCCTAATTGATGAGAATTGCTGTTGTATCTTCAACTATTAAATACCACAGGAAATGAGTAATCATGCTGAGTCTATTGTAAAAGCCTCCAGGACAAATTCCTGCACGCTGTACTCAACATCTCAAACATTACAATACATACAACATACAATTACAGACTGTGAACAACTGTTTACTGTGTCTTTAAGAATGTAAACATGTAGCAGAGATGTGGAAGTAGTTACTGAGATAATGCATGCAAAAAAGTAATGTTATAATATGGTATAAGTTACAAACAGCCTAGCTGTCTCTCAAGCTCTTGGAAAAGAAAATTAAAACTTTTCCGCTACAACCCAATGATCAAACTGAATGGAGCAGAGTGTGTCGAGCCTTAGCTTGTTGCTAATCTCAAACACCAGAGGATGAAAAGTGTCCAAAATATTGGTCAGATTTGCAGTTTTGTTCACTTATTCTTTGATATACACAGATCCAAATCATGAGACTTTCAAACCTGAGACTAGTATTTTATTTATTTATTGAACACCAATGAATTGAGTGTTCTATGCAACCAAAAACATGTTTATATATGCCCCATTCTACAATAAGAATTAGATATATTCGATAATTGTATTAGAACGTGCTGTTTTGGTATTAAGCTGGAACCCAAGCATCATATTAAGGTTAGCAAAGTGGCTAATGTGGCCTTGGTTGTGCTTGAGTCGTGCTTTGTTTTGTATGTTTCTTGTATTTCATTTTGTCTGTAAGCTTTTTAGCTGCGTTGCTAGCTTCTCATACCTTGATACCTCTTGAACGGATGTATGCTAGCTGGCTAATTGAGCTTTTTTATCCTATAGTAAATAGCATAAGAGCCAATTATTATCGTGAATGTGTGGCCTTGCTGTTGGTGCAATTAGAGGCATGTTTTCCACCTTCTTTACAATCTTTATAAATCTGCTCCTTTGTCTTCTCCTCGCCTCTCCATCTCTGTGTTTCGTTATTAGAACCATTATTTCCATTTTCATGATTCTTTTCCACCTCCGCATCGCTCTTTCTATCTCAATGTCACTCCTCTGTCTTTCTGGTTTTGCCTCCATCTTTTTTCCCCGTCTCACTTTCTCTCTGCCTGTCCGTCTTTGCAGTAATGGCCTTGGCTGTCTGAACAGAGGGAGTAGTACATGTCAGACGCACCGCCGAAACCAGTGATCAAATCTAAACCGCCGCTCCATCACTATCATTTCTCAACAGCACCTCTGCGCTCCAGTGTCCATGTGATATCCCAGACTGTGATGACACTATGCAGCTCCGACTGCTCCCACTGTGCATGTTGCTTTCTTAGAATAAATGTGCTTTTGTACCCAGAGGGAGAGAGAAAAAAAAAAAGTTCATGTTGTCACACTGCTGCAGGGAAAGAGACAGGAAGAGGAAGGAAAGGATTGGTGATGGAAACTATGATATATGGCCCAATGGTACGGATCATTAGGGAGAAAAGACAGGAAATAGAGAAAAAAGGTGCGATGCAGCAATCACAACTATAAGGGACTCTGGAGACTCAACATGAAAGAGACAAAAGAACGAGGCGATGCCTTGAGGAGTTAGAAGAAAACACACAAACAAGAAAGGTATAAAGGTCTCTTTTGACTGACACGATAACTTAACTGAAGATAACGGCGAGGTGTAACGCCCTTCTTCCAACAATCTGGCTTATCCGTGGTTGCCACAGCAACGCCAACAGGAGCCGTCAGTCAAGAAGCTAATCAGAAGGGGTTTTGTTTGACCAAAGCGGCTAATGACAAAGCAACCACTGATACAGCTGAAGGACGTACAGTACTGTAGGTTAGAGGATTATGCAATGAAGGTGTGAAACTTTAAAGTATATTTGTGCAATTTGGAGAAATGCAATACTTGTAAGAAATATGGAAACACCGTTTTCATTTTTTTTAGAATGCATTACTTGAAGCCTGACCAGAGCTTTGGAATAAACTTTGATATATTTTTGTAACGCAATAAAACCTTCGTCTACCTCAATCTGGGTGCAAAGTTTAACAGCATACACATGATTACTAAGAAGTTATAAAATAAAGTCTGCTTTACTAAAAGTACTCACATTATTACATGCACATGACTGCAACATGTGTGACCTTCTCACAACACCCATTTCTGTACCTAATAATTCCATTTTTAATCAAGTTGCCTGATTGAATAAAGACTGAGGCTTCCTTCTGATTGGCTGCTGCAGCAAAAATTAAAAAAAAGCACACGTGTACTTTTTATATTCCTGCATAAACACAACATATATTGCATGCAAAGGTCAGGTTCTGCACCAGTACGCGTTCATACTGGAGCTCACTCCCTCCACGGTGTTTCTTTCCTCTCCTCTCCAGCTGAGAGATGTTGTCAGACGGATCAGTGTATTCATTAGAGCAGGACTAATTACATCACAACAATCAGCCCCAGTAGACCTGATACATGCACACACACACACACACACACATACACAAACAGAAGAGCTGTGAAGTGGATTTGCTTACAGGAGTGCATTAACGCGTACACTTACTCATCTGCAAAATGCACACACACACACACACACACTCACACACACACACACACTCACACAGTCACCAGAGCTCTGAAGTGCACCCACACACACACATATCTGCCTGATTCAACCCTTTTTTCTCGAGTCCGCTACATTTCACAACCGAGCGCACACACACAAACAAAAACACACACGCTTGTCTACCCCCATCCTGCCAAATTCACAAACGCTGTCCCGCATGGCTGATCAACAATTGGATTTCTTTTTATTTCCTGGACGGCGGAGCGACCCGGAGACCGTTATGTGGTTATTTTACCACATTTTAACGCCTGAGAAAATGTGCTTCTTTGCACTCCGGACGTGATTCTGTGTAATGAACAGTAGCTGCTCACTGATGAGGTGCAAAATGATGATGATTCAAAATAACCCACTTCTGTTCTACTGCGTGAGTAAAATATCTTTACGCTTGGAGAAAAAGTTCCAAGTGCTCGTGGGATCGACAGTAAGCTTGATTCTTTTTGTATTTAAATGCTGCATAAATGTCGACAAAGGAAGAAGTGTCGGATTGCAACCCACACACACATACACAGAAAGAGAAAGTGACTTCATTGTCTTCTCAAGTAGACGTTACTCCACTCACTCCTCTAACGTTTTAACCTCTGCGATAAATTGAATGTCATTGTCACGTATTTTGACTCAAGTCGTATTAAAGTTGAGGTTCAGAAGGTCAGAAAAGGGTTATATATTTGCTGGATGCTGCACTTTTTGTTTATCAGGAGGAAAAGGGATAATTTCAGAGACCATTTTAAATGCAAACTTTTTTAAATATAAGATGATATATGTTTTAAAAGGTGAGCACAGACATAGGCTGTGTAATGGAGTTTTTTCCACATCCTTCTCTGTTCAGAGGGATGTGGAAAAAACTCTTTACGTAGATAATAGTCTAATGCTGTTATAATAATGCTCTGAATCCAATATATTTGCACCTTTAAAAGCTCTTTAATGGGCAACAAAGTAGAAAAAATACACTATATGTTGTGTGTAATGTTTGCCGAAAAGCAGGGAAGGAAATAGCTGGGCCTTTCGTTTTAAATGACATTTGTGTGACCTTATTTGTCAAGATTAATAGGAACAAATGGGTTTGTGGATGACTGGTGTACACAGGGTAGGAGATCATTTTTGTTCAAGTAAAAACATCTCTAACAATCTAAAAATGCTGTGCTCTTCATACATGCTTTCATCCTTCGTCAGCAGCAAAGAACATGATACAAAATACTGAATTTTCCAGTACAAAACTCACTTTGAACCAACACAAAAACACTATGGAGCTTGAGAGTGAACCCACAAACAACCAAAGCTACAAAACCTTTAAAACACAATCATAACATCGCAAATCCACGCTATCCTCACTGAGTCTAAGGGGGTTCTCGGGGGGGTTCAACCTTCTCTACACTGACCTCCACCACCAGGCGACTCTCCTGGGACTTCTCCACGTGACTGGACTCCAGCTGGTCCTCGTGGCTCAGCTGGTCGTCATCCCCCTGCCCTCCTCCCTCGCAGCGGAACAACAGGGGCGCCAAGCAGCACCCGCTGGGCCGACACAGCCCCAGCATCGGGACGACTCTCGAGCACACAGTCCTGGGCCTTTAGAGCAGCGACTCTCCAGAGGTAACGGCAGAGAGGAAGTTGTGCTCTCGCTCTACTTTTTGGGATGCTATTCAAATCGTTCTCCAGCCATCTTCTTCTTCCTCTTCAGGTCAAAGTTTACTTCTACCCTTTCCTGCACAACATTTCGCTTTAACCCTCACTTTATCGCAGTGACTCTCTCTCCACAGCAGCAGCTCCCGGGACAATACGATCCCACTTCCTCCCTCTCAAACTACACTAGTCAGGTAGCCACGCCCCCTCAGGTGTGCTGCAGGACACACCTCTTTTGAATGTGTATGTGTGTGTTTCTCTCTCTCACACACATTCACAAATGTACTGGAGATAAGGAGGAGCATGCAAATACACTCCCCTCCACGACACACACACACACACACACACACACACACACACACACACACACACACACACACACACACACACACACACACACACACACACACACACACACACACACACACACACACCTGAGAGGAGGGGTGTGTCTGTGTGTTCATGTGAGAACAAGCCTATTTCCTTGAGGCTATAAATAGAACTGGAGGAACCTGTCTGATCGGCAATGACACAGACACAGACACACACACACACACACACACACACACACACACACACACACACACACACACACACACACACACACACACACACACACACACACACACACACACACACACACTAACAGGATAAAGGCTTTTCCTGTTTGAATGCTACTTTAGAGCACAAAACAAGTTTTCAAAACACACACACACACACACACACACACACACACACACACACACACACACACACACAAGGTCTTATTATTATTGATGGAGAGGCTAAAATGAACTGTGTGTGTGTGTGTGTGTGTGTGTGTGTGTGTGTGTGTGTTCACGTTCTGCTGCCTACACACCATCATCGAACTGCTTTCAGTGTCAGATCAGTGTCTCATCTGCCGAGGCTAATTACAGCAAGTGTGTGTGTGTGTGTGTGTGTGTGTGTGTGTGTGTGTGTGTGTGTGTGTGTGTGTGTGTGTGTTTTCTGCCAGTCGGCATATCATTCAGTCTTTAATGAGCAGAAACATGCTGTTCCCTGTAGACTCACCCACTGACACCAACTATCTCTCTCTCTCTCCTTCTGTCTCTCCCCCTCATTCCTTTCACTCTTTTTATTTTTCATTTTTGTTTTGCCCCCCCACACTATTTTTCTCTCCGTCCAGATCACTGGTGGGTTTAAAATCAGAATCAGGTTCATTAGCGCCTTTAACGAGTCATGCAGCAGCGTTTCTCTGAGGTGGAATGACTCTCGTGATAGTTAGATATTATCTCTGTCTTGTTCACCTGCTGATAAGAATAAAAGGGCAGACAGGAACATGCAGGCTGCTCCCCCAGTGATCGCTCATATCTCTGATGATACGTGACTTATTCATTTACACATTTTGAACGTCTCTCTGCACCAGACAAAGCTGAACATGTTCAGATGAACCATAATTAGGTGCCACTGGGATTCCCGATTGTTTTTCTTTAGCAAAGAGAGTGAAATGCACAAAGAAGAACAACATTTACTCTATTGTGCTTCCAATATATACTGAAGAAAGAGCAAAAGAACAGAAACATCCTCGACAAATTGGCCAATTTTAGCTTATTGTTAGTGACAAATGATAATGGCAAGAAATTGCAGAAGAGAAATGCCAAATATACATGTCTAAGTGCATTTACAAACAGTGTTTTTCAAATTAAAAGTCCCACTAAGTATGATCTCAATTCTTTAAAAATACGGGATCTCAGTTATGATTGTTGATGTTATATGTCCATGTGAAAGCAAAAAATAATTCTAAATTGCCCGGTATTTCATTATTCGAGTGTCGAACTATCAAATATCAGTATTGACCCTCAATAAATCAGGTTGGCTATTGTGGGTAAAGTAGGATAAATGTTAAGTAAAAGCTGTTAAACTGCACAAAATACTGAATCACAGAGGCTACAAGTCATTTAAACAACAGACTCATGTTCAGACCAACATTACAACGGTGTCAGAAAGTTCAGTGATATGTCACAATTGTATAGTATGTTTCCTCTGAGTATGTTTTTCAAATTAAAAGTCCCACTAAGAATAACGGAGATCTCAATTATTTGAAAAAAAAACAACCCATAAGGGATCGTTACCAAAAATGTTGTATGTTTTTGTAGAAAAAACAACAAAATAAATTGAAAGATATTTCATTACTGGACTGTAAAACTTGCTTGCTTTTTAGCTGTTGTAGGTAAAGTAAAGGCTACATTTTAGGTAAGAACACTACAAAATACTGTCTCACAGAGGCTACAGGTCATTTAAACAACAGACTCATTTATTTCAATGAGCGCTCTGCTGGTAATGATTTATAGCAGGCACAATGCAACGTCACGAGGCCGAGCGACGACTATAAAGCGTCTGTAACGTGAACGAGGTCAGTCTGCTGTTTACTTTGAGATCATCGAGACGAAGGATCAAACAATTCATTGATAAGTTAACACACACACACACACACACACACACACACACACACACACACACACACACACACACACACACACACACACACACACACACACAGACAGACAGACAGACAGACAGAGGTGTAAAATCTTATCTCTCTGGGCAGTGTTTTGGCGTTTTGACAGACTTAAAACTCATGAATATACAGATTTATTGGATTTTTTCCTCACCACTACCAAGGCTGTTGTTTCAACTATTCTTTCTTAAACACAGTGATATTTTCTATATGAAGACCCACTTCCATACTAATGTCCCACAATGACTCAGACAATAATATTTTGTACAAATGCTGCTAGCAGTTTTCCTTAATTCACTACTTTCAAGACATTAGGAGAGTCTACTCGTCTTTCAAAATAAAAGCATTTCAAATAACATCTTATTTTCAGGAGCGAACCGTTTGGGTTTATGAATTTTGAGACTATATGTTCAAGTTGTTAATTCATGAGTTATTGAAGGGGCCAACTTCCTCTTTTATGACAGGAACTAAATGGTTTGTAAGTGAAATGTCCTAATTTTGGGAAACATAATAACACTTATGATAAAATAATCACATGACAGGAAACACTGTAGAAGTGTCATTGACGGTAATCATTCTGCAGTATTTTTTGTAAATGCTGCAAAATAAAAAAACATGACAAATCTAATCCAGTAAATCTGCATTTTTTTTAAAATGTGTTTCAAAGAAAAACGTGGTTTATGAGAAACAATATTTAAAGCCTTAATCTTTCCCTCATCAATGGACGGCAGCTGTTTATTCATGAGTTAGTGGAGACGACACAGAGACACGGACGCTCTCTCAGGTGCGTCTTTGCCAGAACTAATTAAAACAGACGGCCGCTGGCTGCTGCAGACAGCGAACCCCCCGACCTTTCAGATACCGCCGTGTTTTCGTAATCACCAGGGCCAAGCTGTCCCTCGGACAGACATTGCAGGAATGCTAAATGAGGTGCACCTCAATGCCACCAGCTGTGAAACACGTGCAGCTACTGGTTTTCTCCGGCAGATGGCAGACTGAGAGAGACGGGGGAAAGAAAAAGAAAAAAAAAGGAGAGGAGGCAAGGTGACTGAGTGCACATGGAGTGGAAACAGAGAGGCAGGAATGAAATGAGTGATGGAGACGGAGAGGGAAGAAAAGATGAAACATGAAAGACGAGGAGGAGGAGGAAGGAGTGGTGCAGTCGTTTGTCAGATCTGGCATGGCTTTAACTCCTCCGCCAGCTGTGTGTGTGTGTGTGTGTGTGTGTGTGTGTGTGTGTGTGTGTGTGTGTGTGTGTGTGTGTGTGTCGGTCTATAAATAGAAACACACACTGGGTTCCCCTTGTGGACATGCAAATCCATCTCTCCAGGTAAAAAAACATAAAAAAAGCTCATGTTTCTGAAGGGGTTTCAAAGCTAGAAGCATTTGTTTTCAACACTTTGCAACACCACACGGGTGGGGTTTAGCACACAAGACATCCAAAAGATATTTGAGCGGCACAGACACACACATCTGCGAGCGTGTTTTATGTTCTAGTCCTTGACCGAGACGCAGGCAGACGCCACCTGTATTGTCCTGACGCCTGCAAAAAACCCCACCCATCTGGCGTGCGGAGGTGGCTAAAACAAACAAACAGAGTTACCATTTGCATATTACAGCTGACCCAAGTTCCGGCTTTTTCAATTACACACCCTTTCTCTTTTTTTATTTTTTTATTTAATTTTTTTTTGCTTCTCAACGTTTCAAAACTTGGTAACGCAATGGCATGCGGGGGTTGCCATGGTAACAGCCTGACTTTCGAATCAACCTTCAAGCTTGGAAATGGACACACACACACACACACACACACACACACACACACACACACACACACACACACACACACACACACACACACACACACACACACACACACACACACACACAGAGAGACAGACAAATAATACAAAAACAGAATTTATCACTCTTTTCACCTGGAACAGAACGTAAACCAGGCTTTGTGTGTTTGTGTGTGTGTGTGTGTGTGTGTGTGTGTGTGTGTGTGTGTGTGTGTGTGTGTGTGTGTGTGTGTGTGTGTGTGTGTCACCCTTACGTCCTTGAGAACTTTTATTAAGCAAGTAATTCTATGAAACTGTGCAAGACAAACGGTGTGAAACAAGACAAGACGTATCCTTCGAAATAGAAACGTCTTGCATCATCTGCCATGCATAAACACGCTGTCTGACCACACACACACTCACACGCACAGAGTAAGAAGAACAAGGCGTGGGAGGACCTTGCACCATGGCGACCACATCCTGTCTCATTTATTAATAGTCACACACACACACGCCAGTGATATGCGCAAAAAAGAGCCAGAGAGACTCTAACGACTTTAGATGGACAGATTGGTAGAGACACACACACACACACACACACAAACACACACACTTTCCATCTCCGACACACAAACAATGCACACATTTCCTTCACGTTCAGCCACATTTCGTGTTTGTATGCTCGTGTGTTTTGGAAATATCGTCCAGTTTTTGGCTTCAGTCTGTGAGTTTTGTGCAGTGATGGACACATAATCTGCTGCTGGTGGGGGGTTTGCCTCGGAGCATACGGACCAAATCTGGCTCTGATGCTGCATAATCCTCACACACACACACACACACACACACACACACACACACACACACACACACACACACACACACACACACACACACACACACACACACACACACACACACACACACACAGTTGAGTGAGCAGATAACCCTCTCAGACAGACAGAGAAAGATGGTAAAAGAGAGGTTGAAGGTTCTCTTAATGTGCTGGTGTGATTAGCATGCCGACCTCGCTGTGGGTGATTTGTGACGTTAATCATGCGTTGTTTGTTTTAAATGAAGCTTTTGCATTTGAAATGGAGAGGAGAGCATGTTTTTGGGGGTTTAAAAAATGTAAAAAAAAAATAGGGTGGAGAAGGACGGAGAGGAGAGGAGATGGGGAAAAGATGAAAGGAGGCAAGGGTAGAGGAGAGGAAAATAAAGGGGAGACAAAGAAGGAAGGAAGTGGAAGGTAGGGATGTGATGTAATTCAGGTGGGGACGAAAAAAGGGGGAGAGTGAAGAGGGAAGGAGATAAGGGAAGATGAAATATGTGTGTGCGTGTGTGTTGTGGCTGGTGATTATCCCAGATGATCACACCGTGCTGTTTAATCTTGTCTGCCAGCTCTCACGCACACATATCAGATGTGGTGGATGCCCGTGTGTGTGTGTGTGTGTGTGTGTGTGTGTGTGTGTGTGTGTGTGTGTGTGTTTATGTGTGTATGTGAGGACCATGTGTGCCTTTAAAACTGTCTCTGAGGACCTCATGTACATGTAGCTATAAACCAGATGAGAACTTTACAGGGATTTAAATAGATTTCAAAGCCATCAAAATAGAATAGTTTATATCCGTGTGTGTGTGTGTTTGTTTGTGCGTCATAAACGTGTGTGTGCTCTGCAATATTTTTGTATTTTCTTGTCTCCTCCCTGAGGAATTTGCAACGAGGCTTTGGACACAGATGAACACACACACACACAGAGATAGAAACAGAAGCAAAAAACAAAACGCTCTCTGTCTCTGTGCCATCGGTGGCGTCGTCATGGGAGATGAGAGTGATTTCCACGGCAACCTGTGGGGGCCTTTCCTGCCCTCCTCGACTCATTCCCCTCCAGTGTCGTTCAGAACATAATTGCTGCGGTAAAACTGAGTCCTGCTGCGCTCCTGCAAACACTGCTGACAGTTGTATTTATTTAAAAAAAATCCCCTTAAGGATATCTCAAACGGGGTACAGGTGTCTGCAGTAGTAAAAAAAAAAGAAGACTTAGAGATTGTAGTCTGAGTCAGATTATGCGATGCCTCTATATGACCTACATAAGTAAATGAGACCATCAGCGAGAAGATTGGCTAGTTATATATAGTTATTCTCTCTGGAGGTCCAGGCCGTATTTCTGGTCCCGCTAATGCGAAGAGAGGCACTTGAGAACCAGAACCAGGACTAACTGGATCAGACTGTCAGACGCCTGCTGCAGTAAAATTAGAGGTTTTCTAAAAGGGACTCTGGTGCTCGGAAAACACTACGGCTTTTGTCCACAGGGACCGCCAAAAACAACACAAATTGTAATACCTAGTAGTGACTTTAATCCGAGCACTATTTTTTCTTTATCTTCTAAAAAGTATTTTTATGGGTCCATTAACAGGAAGGGGTAGATTATAAACCAGATATAAAGTAACATAACATCAATGAACTTCAGAGCCAGTACAGTACAACTTCCCTGAAAACTTTCCATGAATCATAACTGATGAAAGCTGATACAAAACGCCGTCATGTTGCTACTGTTTGTTGACACATACAACAATACGGCGAGGTGAAGGTTTTCAGTTTGGTATCAAATACTGGGTCAACAGACCGAAGCCTTTAGCGGCGGCGCTGCCTCACAGAGGATCAGTTTACTTTGGTGTGGTTACAGTTCGATATCATGTCTCGATTTCTCCTGCTTGAGTTACAGGATAGTCGACGGGTTTGACTGGAAGTTTGGAAATCAGATAGCTGAGACTTGTGTGTGTGCTAATGTGTAACGATCTCTTTTAAAGAAATGAACAATATTTCGGTATTAATCTCCAGTTTATATCTGAGATACAGATAAAGACGTTGGTATAAAGTACCAAAAAAAAGGGTGTAACCTGATAGGCCAAAGGTCAAGTCGGAGTGTGTTTATATAAAGGAAAGGTGGAGTTAAAGCTGATAAAAATAGATTTCTGCTGCCTTTTATTTCCTTTGCAATCTCTCGCCCTCTGTTCATTTATCTTTTTTTCTTCCTGTCTCTCTCCCTCATTAACTCTCATTCTCTCGCTCCGATCAATAGCACTCTCCCATCTCACCCCTCCGTCCGGTCCTCCTCTATCCAGGCCGTCTGTTTACTGCCCAGATCGTTACCTCCTCATCCTGATTTTATCCTTCCTCGTCCTCAAGCTCTCTCTTAACCCTCTTTTCCTGTTGATTTTGATGCATCTTTTACTTCTATACTATACGTCATTCAACCCTCTGTCAATATCTTTCCTCTCGGTGCCATCTCTGCTTTCTTTTACCTCCATAATCCTTTCATCTGTCTCTTCCTTTTCCTTGGACTATGAGGCCGTCTGTCGTTTTTGGTTTGTTTGCTTCATTTATGAATTTGATAAAACTTGATTGTCTCGCTGCAATACCTACTCGCAGAGACAAAGCAGACAAAGCAGCGGTAGTACGTTGTGCAACGCAATAAATTGCCCATTTATTAAAGTTATTATTTCTTCTCAGGGTTAAAATGTTCATTTTTTATGTTGTGTAAAAGGTATCACAAATGTTGTTCCTATTTAAATTGATTGATTTCTTTGTTTATTTAATCCACTTATCCTCTAAACCCCAAAACCTGCTGGCACGATTGTCTTTAAACAATCGCCGAAACTACACAGTTTATCAAAACCAGTAGCTGTAAAAAAAAACGTCATTATGGTCAGATTCTCATCTTCCATAATCTTTGCCATAATCTTTGCCATAAATAAACCGTTTGCTTTAATCATATTCTGTAAAAAACATTAAATTCTGAGCTCCTCTGAGCAACTAGGAAACCATAATCAACTTGGCTGAGACCCACAGTCACGTGACAAAAAATTCAGTGAAACTTCGACTGAACTGCAGGATGCTGAACACGGAGCAGAAAGGAGAGGAGAGGCTGTAAATAGTGGTTGTAAAATGGAAATAGTTCAATATATATAGCATTTGGAGCCTCCAGTTTTTTTTTTTACGACATTGGTATAATGTTGGATATAAAGATTACAGTTTTCCATTTTTTGTAAAATAAATTATCAAAGAAATTAAACTAGTGTTTCTCCTTTTTTATGATTTAAAACACAGAGTTCTCACTTCTTCTAGCCATGATTGTACTGTTTCCATAGAGAGTCAAAACTTATATATACACACAGTGAAATTCAAGGCCACAAGGACTAAAATGTGAAAGCAGCTAAAGAAATCTCCTATAAACTGCTCTGGGTTCAGAGGGTTAATCACATGTGCTAAAACATTTAATGCTTTAAAGAAAGGAATAATGCATCTAGCTACTTGCTTTTTCAACATTATACAACTGGTCCACTTATACATCATCAGTTTGCTATAACTAAGTCAGAGGATGTGTGCTATGACTGTGTGTCAGACTTAAAGGAGTGTAGACTGTGTGTCAAACAGAGAGGGAGATGAACTGAGTGGAGGTGACCCCGCTCTCCTCCGCTCTCCTCCGTCTCTGTCAACGGCAGCTTTTATAATGTGATGGATGGAGCAGACCTCGGCGTGTCTAGACTTTAATAATCTGCTCTCTCGCTGCGGTGATATGCACCACAGAAACTCATCCTGCACAGTCTGGTGGTCTAAACGGCTTGACCTAGAGAGGGGCTGTGCGATTACACATTCAATGGCGACAGATTTGGAAACCAGGAAATGCAGATAAGCCTAACGTAAAAGGGCGCAACGAACCGATCCTGCTAAGCTTTGCTTATTAGCCATGTGGCTAGCTGGGGAGCATGGGAGAAATAGATGAGTCAGTCTGAATATTCAAGTGACGCTAGCTCAAATTAGCTAAATTGAGAGTTACATTGAGTTCGGGAACAACGATGGGGGAACGATATATGTCATGTGTCTTCAGATGCTAGCTAACAAAGTCTTGAAGCCAGCATGCTAAAGCTACATCTGACTGTAAAGCACCCGAAATATCAGGGCAAAACAAAGTGGTATTAATGTATTATGATTTCTGTTTATCACTACATAAATTAGGTCTGAAGTATTTAGGCTTAAGCTTTTTGAAAACAAAAAGTTCAAATAGCATCTAAGAGTACAAATGCTGTACAACTCGGGAGATATATCATATTTGTTTCACCCAATAACAACGATCAATTCTCAACAAAAAAAAAAGGAAAACCAGGAAGCATGTTGGAGCTGGAAATACTGCAAATTCTTTCTTGCAGTATTAGTAAACATTGCTGCTGCATTTTGCACATTTTGAGTGTCAAACACATTATTTTCCTGCTTTTTTATGCACCAATTTATGATGGAAATGTTTTTTATTTATGTTAGTGGAGAAACACACAACTTAACCTGCTACTCCGTCACAGAAAACTCTTAAACTTAAACTTAATTACAATCATCATTTACGTACATGCATGAAATCTGGCCTTTGCATTTTACCCATCCTGTCATAAGCAGCACTTCACAAACACTCTTCCAATAGCAACCCAATAGAAAGCTTTATTTTGGACCTTAGAGAGCCTAGAAAGGTGAGTACTTTAAAGTCTTTATATTACTTTTGGATGAACCATTCCTTTTGTCTGTGGCTAAACGCAGCTTTCCAGAAGTTTGGACTTAAACTGAGAGATTCACACACCCTCCAACTGTGAACAAGAGCAGCTCATTCTAAAATGGGCTCACCAGTGGCTAAAGTTAGCAACAAAACATGCAAATAACTCAATTTACGTGCCATCAGGAGGCTCATATTTCCTCTTTTGGTACCGGTTAACTACCTCAAATCACATAGTTTGAACTTTAAAGTAACGTGGAAGCTTCAGCATGCATGACAGGAGAGGTATGAAATAATGAACTTCGGCCAGGCTGGTAAACGGGTGGTTGAAAAGGCTGCAAAGTGTTGAAACACTGAACTGTGGCAACTTGCACAAGCAAGAGTAGCTTGCACTATTGCTCAATAAATGTGTGTTCATTCAAAACTGTGTGTGTGTGTGTGTGTGTGTGTGTGTGTGTGTGTGTGTGTGTGTGTGTGTGTGTGTGTGTGTGTGCGTGTGTGTGTGTGTAACCTCGGTGGTTTTAACAGGGTTCCTCTCAAGCTAATGAAACTGAACTCCTCTCCTCCTACACTCGTCTCCTTTTTCGTTCTAACCTCACCTTCTCTTCCCTTCGTTCTCCAATCCATTACTCACCCGTCGTTTTTTTGGCGTTTGTATAAAACAAGCAAAGTTAAAATAACCTCCAGAAGATAAATCCACACACATAAACACAGGCTGTGACGGAGACACATGGCCGGCGTGTTTTGACAATCTTCCAGCTACGCCGATGCTCGTATTTGTTTAACAAAATGACCCTTCCTAAATTTAGACTCCGTATCCCAGAGGAGGCTCTAAAAATGGAGACAAGCGTGCCTGTTTTTAATATATGTGTGTGTGCGCGTCTGCACTGTGTGGATTCTTGTGGCCGCGAGAGGAATTCTTCTGGCTTGGAGTATTTTCATAAAGGGTGAAGTCAACAACAGTGACTGTGAGGAAAGAGAGGCCTCCTCTGATTCAACTGTTTGTGTGTACGACCGCGATAAGCGCTTTTTTATGAATATTTCATTTCTGACTTTAACCGGATGACGTACGGCAGCGTGTGCTCTGGTAGTGTAGGTGTAGGAAGCTGAGGATTACAGTAAGCGAGTGTTTTATTTTATATATATATATATATGTAGGCGGGTTATTCTGTGTGTTTACGTGGGTGGGCTCCCGCTGTATATTAATACGGATGGTTTCAGTCTTATCAACTCTTCATGGTCACATCATGGAGATTGGAAACACGTTGTGAAAACACAGATGGAAGAGATGTCTGTTCTACTTAAAATCATGTTTAATCAAATTGATTTTCTTTGCATTCAAGTGTGAAAATATGGAGCATAATTTAAATATTTATATAGTTCCCAGCACAATACATTTAAAGCCCCTTTTATTGCTTTTATTTGACAGGTTTTACATACAGTGACTAGTATTTGGGGGGAGAACCGGAAAGTTTAACTGGAAATTCGCTTTTAATTTTATTAATAAAGTCAGTTTCAATATGAAACTTTGGTGGATCTACTTTTGTTTGAAGCAACTGGTAGAAAGCCATTTTATTTCCCTTTTTATTCAGATTTTTTAAAGTTCATAAAATAGACTTTCCAACATCTTTGTAAATTAATAATTATATATATATATATATATTTTTTTTTTTTTAAATGAAACATATAATATGAACTTAATAAAACTTAATAAAAATAATAACAATAAAAATTATAGTAATTATAGTAAAATATTTGCCTATTAAAAATAGTTTTTGTCATTTTTATATTTGGAAAAAGTATCTAAACTAACTTAATGAGAAAATAAAAATTTGGGAAATGTACCTCTCCATAAAACAAGAGAATAAAATACCAAATATAAACTATTGTTTTCTTGTCAAACACCAAAGCTCCTGTTGCTGAAAAGGATTTAGAGGACGAGTGAAGAAGAAGAGGAGACAGAGTTGACCGTGAAGAGAGAACAACTTGTAAACTGAAAAAGTCAACCAGGCAGATGGTGGTAACAACAGGATTTCGCTTGCATAACAGGTGGGTGTATGCGTGTGTGTGTGTATGTGTGTTTGTGCCAATGTTATATACTTAAAGTATGCATCCCTGCGTTTTCCTCTGAAAGCAGGTTTGTGTGTGTGTTGCCAGTTAATCTGACAGGCAACAGATTGCTACACAGCATGCCTGTACACTCACACTGACAGACCTCTGCAGTGACCACGAATACATTAAAAAAAAAAAAGAGTAAAAGAAAGGATGATTTAACTAAAAAAATGAAAGAAAAAGAGGAGCAAGGAAGAAAGAACAAACGAAAGAGAAAGCAAACAACAAGTGAAGGTTGACAAAAACAGGAACATAGAGAAGATAAAAGAGAGAAGTAGAAAGAAAAAGGAACTGGATGCATAAACAAAGAGAGAGAGAGAGAGAAAGAGAGAGAGAGAGGACGGTTGGGGATTTACCATATACAGTAACAGCCGTTTCTAGAATAAGCTCGGTTTCTCAAACACAGACAGAAATAGACTTTCTACAAAGGAGTTCACCGAGTGGTTAGCCGGCGGTGCAGAAAGCATGACAAACTTCTGTGTGAGCACTCCGGCTGCCAGTCTGAGATTCCTCCCGTCTAACCGGCACACTGAAGGGAACCCTGCTGCACGCACACGCACACACACACACACACACACTGCTGCACACACACACACACACACACACACACACACACACACACACTGCTGCAAACACACACACAATTTAATCATGATCTTATCATGTGCACACATCTGCTCGTTCTGCTGCAGACATGTTGCACAAACTGAACGCTTGATGCTTCACTGTAAGGTCTAATTAGAATGTGAGGAGGTGTAGTCACACGCATGAACTGCACTCAAAATGATGTATTATCTCCAAATACCTGTAAATGTTTATATTGATCTACGCGTTTTTAACGTCTAATCTATTGCTCCCTGCAGCTCATTTGTAGTTTTTACAACACATGGTTGTGCAATGAAATCCTATTTTGCTACAGAGGAAAAAGACACAAAAAAAAGGTAAACTACACGATATGTGGAGGTTGGAGGATGAATTTAGGAGTCCAATAGCCTGAGAAAAGAAGCTGCTTTGAGGTCATGTGACACGCCAGCTGATACTTCAATATGTTTGGCATATCTTAAAGGGATAACTGAACATTAGTGAGAGACAGATTAAAAAAAAAAAAAAAAAGAATCATCAAAATTCAAAGCACCAGAGGCTGATTAATCTTGACATTCCACTCCTCAGTTTGGGCTCAAAACATTGGATGCTACACTTCCCATAATGCAACCTTAATGGCTACTCTTTTGTTAGCCCCGTCCTGCCTGGTGGACGCCCACATCATGACTAGTGAGCTGATGTTGGTGCGTGAAATCAGGGGAGTCGTGACAACACTTGTTGCTAGGTGACCAACAATAAAAACATTGCCTTGACTGATGAATTATTGTTTTTCCTGCTTTCCAGTGTCTTGATAGAAAGAAACACAACCTGAAGTAGAATTTTAAAGTATTTAAATACATGTGTTATAATCACATTTCCTAAGTATCATGAAATACATTCTTTTTTTTACTGTATGACCTAAAGCTGGAGGGAAATCTGCTGGATTGCTTTATGTTACAAAGCAGGAAGTGGGCACTTTAAAACACATAATGCTAATTAATCATGAATTCTGTAAAATGTATTTCTACACAGTACTTTTACTAGTCTTTACCATGTGGTTATTTCATATAAACTATTTATTTGTTGAATTATCAGAAAACATGCTACAATTTTTGTTTATATTGTTGTCGAGATTTGAAATGATCTATATATCAGGATAAAAGATTATGACTATGAAGCCCAGCCTTTTTATTTGTTTTACATTTCCTACTATTTTCAGACATTTTAAAGAATAAACAATCACATACATTTAGTTCCAACACGTTTATCTTTGGTTAAAACAAGGATGCTATGATTCTTTTTGTTCACGTGAAAACGACTCATTTAATTTCTGCTTTGTCGTACACACTGTTTGTTATGCTGCTATTTATAGACTACAAACATGTCTGGAATATATTATGCTACATGTGTGCACATTTGTTTGCATGCAGCACATGCATACACACACATATACAATACACACTCACACACACACACACACACACACACACACACACACACACCCACACACACTTCCACGGTGAACGCACTCAGGAAGCCACAAACAGGCCAGATTCCCGAGCTGCGATCTTCTTTTTCTTCGCAAGCAGATTTACCACAGAGCTCTTCCAGTTAAGTGTGTGTGTGTGTGTGTGTGTGTGTGTGTGTGTGTGTGTGTGTGTGTGTGTGTGTGTGTGTGTGTGTGTGTGTGTGTGTGTGTGTGTCAGAAGACAGTCACATTGTCAAAAAAAGGACAAAATGTACGTCCTTATAACGTAAACCATCACATGTTAGGGTTAAGACTTTGTTTAAGATTAGGGTAAGGTTAAGTTTAGGTTAGGGTTAGGTTAAGGTAAGAGGTAATGTTAGGTTAAGGTTTATGTTTAGGTTAAGTTAAGGTTAGGTTTAGTTTAAGGTTTAGGTTAAGGTTAAGTTTAGGATAAGGTAAGGTTAAGGTTAGGTTAAGGTTTAGGTTTGGGTTCAGGTTAATGTTTATTTAAGGGTAAGGTTAGCTTAGGTTAGGTTTAGTTTAAGATTTGCGATAAGGTTAGGTTTACCTTAAAGTTAGGGTAAATTTAGGTTTGGGTTAAGGTTTAGGTTAAGGTTAATTTAAGGGCAAGGCTAGCTAAGGTTAGGTTAAGTTTAAGGTTTGGGGTAAGGTTAGGTTGGGGTTAAAGTTAGGTTAAGGTTTGGTATAGGTTAAGGTGAGGGTAATGTGAGGTTTATGTTAGGGTTAGGTTTGGGTAGGGGTAATGTTAGCTTCAGGTTAAAGTTAGTCTAAAGTTAGGTTCAGGCTGATAGTGGTTTTGGTTACGGTTAGAGTAACTCTACAGGAAATCAATTTAAGTCAATTGAATGGCCCAAAAAGTCCTGAAGCTAGGCTGTGAAGTTTTGCACACACACACACACACACACACACACACACACACACACACACACACACACACACACACACACACACACACACACACACACACACACACACACACACACACACAGAATCAAACGCACATGCATAAAAGAAATGTAGGTAATTTCTTTATTTAGCTGTTGAAACCTAAATACCACCAAACTATCCTGCTTGTTTCACCATTTTCTCTCTCTCTCTCTCTCTCTCTCTCTCACACACACACACACAAACACACAAACCTACTTTAAATACAAAGCAGCCTCCTTTACCCCCAATAAACAAACACCTCTCGTTTCACAAACTCCCTTCCCATCAACCCCCTCTCTCTTCTTCTTCTTCTTCTCCTCTTTCTCTCTCTGTGCCCACCCCGTCGTCTTCTTCTTCTCTCATTGTTTGCAGCGACATTCGATCGGTGCTTTGTTTAGAAAACAGTAAGCTCCCTCGGCTCTGCTCTGCTCGTTCAAAGGATGTGGCTTTTTTTTTTTCTTCTTCTTCTTTTACGCAAACATCAGTTTCTTTCCTGGTAAAACCCTTTGTGTCGCGTGTGTGTGTGTGCACATATGAAGAGTTTGTGTGGATTAAGGGGTTATTGTGTGTCTTTTGGTGTCTGTGCGGCTTCGTTACCCAGATCGAGAAGCTAGGGGGGTAATTTGTCGTCCTTCTGATAACGTGCCAATACCTCAAACTCTAATATGATTCACTGTCTGGCTTGGCTTTAAGCTCCATGACTAAGGGAAAGAGAGAGAGTGGCAGACGCAGAGGCAACGAGAGACAAAAGGCAGAGTCAGGGAGCGAGATAGAGATTGGTAAATGGAGAGAGAGAGAGAGAGAGATTGGCGATCGTACGACTCGGGGCCGGTTAAAAGTGCTCCGTTCCTAATATGATTATAAATCGTCTTGTGTCCTCATCTTTCTGTGCCAGTTGCGTCTTTGGCCCTGAATCGCCTCGATCCAAGACCGGAAAGCCACTGCAGGACAACGAAGCCAAGTAGAATTTAAAAAAAATGAAAAATAAAAGGACACTTAGCCATTAAGGGTAAATGCGACAGGATGCATCAACAAAATGCTGCAGGGTTATCGCTATAAAATCATCCTCCCTCACAAAGCTTGAGTCACTAAGAGAGTCCCATCTCCGCTAATTTCGAGGACGAACAAAAGCAGGAAGTCAGGAAGGGAATACATGAGGAAACATAATCAATTAGTCGATTAACAGCGAGTGCGTCTCTGTCAATCAATCGTAAATCAGGTTTTCTTTACTTGGCACCTTTCAAACAAATCAAATACAATTCAAAGTGCTTTACAAGTGAGTGACGAGAAGAAAAGAAGACGAAAATGAAAAGATTTAGAAACTAATGCACACTGAATAGAGAATTAAATAATAAAACACTGACTAAATTAATGATGTATAAATACTAAAACCACAGCATAAAACACTGTATAGAATCTGACTAAATAATAAACACAATATTTTAAAACACTACATAAAAGCCAGACTGAATAGATGGGTTTTTTAGTTTCTGTTTAAAAATATTAATATTTATATATTAATATTTATGTAATATTTAGGCTGTTCCAAGGGCTTGGAGTGTAATGGCTAAAAATCAACGTCACCGTATGTTTTTATTAGGCTTTGTGGGACAGCTAAAAGATGAGGGGCTCTACTGGGTTATAAACTAAAACTTCTCGTCATTGTAGGATGAATATCTGTTTTACACAGTTGGTTGGAAAAAACTGTCAATTTGAAGACAGAGAAAAATAAATTAAAATTCAACTTTTTTCACTCCAAAAAAATAAACAGAAAAATCAACTATGAAAACAATCACTAGTTGCAGCCTAAGTTGTATTCCAGACTTTATTGTTTTACAATCTCGCCTGTTGTCTGACTGTAAAAGCAATTATTTGATAATTGTTTGTTCTATTAAACGTTGGAAAATCGTAAAATATGGCCATTAGACATCCCAAGGAACGAGGAGATGTCTTCAGCTTGTTTCGTCCAACAACTATTCATTATAGACCAGATATTTTAGTTATATAAAACAAAGAAAAACAGCATATTTTGAAAGGGGAAAAAGATGGAATCAGTAACTATTTGGTAGAGAAACTATTTTAATAATGTGTTCATTGTTTTATTGATAAAAACATGATAATTTCATCTTAAATCTAGAGTTTGTTGACTTGCTAAAACCTTCGGCAACAATAAATGGGAAAATCATGAATTTGTGAATACAAAAAAAAAAGATAATTCACTTGTGATCAAGAGAAAACGATGATTAGCTAATCTGCTGTTGAGTCAGGGATTAAAAATATAATTTGATTTTGAGATTATTGGCCTCATAGAGAGAATATGAGCCACACAGATCAAAACACAACACACATATCGAGCAGCAGGTGATCGTTCCATCCAGAAAAAGCTGGACTCTCCACCTCTGATGCAAATATCTCAACCTCCTCTTCACCTCCTTCACCCTCAGGACAAACTGAACATTTACCCTCCCTCACACGCTGGAGGAGTGTAAACAGAAGCGAGGCTCACGCCAACGCAGCTTCATAACAAACACAAGGTCTCTGCACACGGAGCCCTTTTTCTTGAGCTTTAAACACAGAGCTCAAACACGGAGGCAGATTATTGGCCCAAGTCTGCAGAAAGAACATGGAGGAAAAAATGCTTCTCTATTATTGTCAAACATGGGCAGAGCGATAACAAACTTCCCTTTGTTATATCAGTGTTAGCTTTAAAATTACCATTGACCTATTTTCTGAATGTGTGAACAAGATGGCCAGATTAGCAACGGGATAAAAATAAAACCTTATTTGTTTACAACCTTCTATTCTTAGACACGTGTGAACTGTTAAGCCGGAAATAACCATGACCTACTGCTTATTTGAATGTGTTCATTTTACAATTATTTGCATTTGAGCTAGTAAGTGGACCTTGAGTTGAGATGTTTTTTGCTGTTTTGCCAAACAGCTATTTTCTGGGTCAAGAATGAAGTCCTAAGAAAAGATTCCATCCACTTATGAAGACCATGCGAAACAATTGAAAGCTCTTGGGCTTGAGAACAAAAAGGTAGTAAGCAGACCTTAAGTTGGAATCGTTTTTTGCATATTGCTATTTTCTCGGTCACGAATGAAGTCCTATGAAAAAACTCCATCCACTGATGAAAATCAGGCGATGCAATTGAAAGCGCCTTGGGGAGGAAAAAAAGCCAGTAAGTGGACCTTGAGTTCTGATTGTTTTTTACAAGCTCCTTTTCTTATTGGGAAATTGTATTCAAATCAGTGGATGATTTGTCGGAAGGATTAAATGCTGAAGGTCACAGATCCCATTTTTTATTACCTTTTAACTTTTAATTGTTTCATTTTATGCACGGTGCTTTTTCAAAGTCGTAATAAAAACAAACTAATTAAGTCACTGAGTCAGAAAACACAGAGAGGTGAAGAGAGGACGGAGATGTGATGGAGGGATGGAAGAAGAGAAGAGAAGAGAAGAGACGATGTAGTCAGTTTAGTTCTGCTCCGTTATCTGTCAATCAATCAGTTTAGAGTTAAGCTCAGTCTAATTCTAGCTCTCACTTTCATAATGACAACAAATGTACTCCGTTAAAATTCTCACACTCACAGTGGTATAAAAATAAAATGTGTTGTTTTTAGAATGGAAGCCACATCCTTCCAGTACAGTCACCGTGCTGCCAGAGTACCGTTAGTAAAATCAAGAGAGAGAGAGACTCCGGGTTTCAGTAAGAATCACGCATTACTCATAACAGCCTCTTTAATCCGTAATCTTTGACTTGTTAACGATTACAGTAACATTTCACCCATCGAATCATTGAAATAAATTGTTTCTTCTGCTGCTTTTTGTTCACACCTCTCTGTTTTCTGATTCTCAAATCAACGTTCTCCGTTTATTAAGTTATAAAAACACTGCGTTTACATATTGGCTCCATATTCTCATGTAGTTTTCTAGTGGACAGCAAGAAATAAAAAGGTTTCTGAAGAGCAAAGGTTCTTGTTTTAGATTTCGGTTTTAGCGCATGGTCACAGTGCAGGTTAGAGAGTCTTCTAGTATTTGCATGTTGTAACTCCCCACAGCATAAATCAGGACTCAATAAGGTCTAAATATCTTGCAATACATTTCTGCTTTACCTCCGCCAAGGAGGTTATGTTTTTGGTTCAGTTTGTTGGCCTGTTTGTCAGCAGGATTACAGAAAAACTACTGACCCAATATTCATTAAACTTGGTTGATGGGTGGTGCATAAACCAAGGAAGAACACACTGTATTTTGGAGCAGATCTAAAATACGGGGGCAATAAATACTCACTTATGTAAATGCTGTTGCAGAGGTCTGCGCTCCCTTCTGGTTCTAACTGTACTCACTGTAAATGACTGTTCTTGACTCTTGTTTTTGTTACCATTTATGTACTTACAAACTAGCAACAGAATGAGAATAGCAACAGCGTTAGAATTAGGAATAGTAGATACGAAGTAAAGATGTACCAGAAATAGTGACATTCAACACCAACTCAAATAATGACTCATTGTAAAGTGTCTGTTAGCACTTCTTTCAGACTAACTATCAGTGAAACACAAAGGGGAGCCCTCCCTCGCTACACGCAGTGCAGGAAGTGAAACGCACGCCAACACAGGTTCATGACATGCAAGAGGTGTCTTCTAACAGACAGAGGACACATCAAACGTTTCTCTACAGCCCCGTCTGTGTGACTGAAACATCTCATCACCAAAAGGGGAAACTCAGAGTTGTAACGGCACAGATCATAGAGAACAACACTACTGTGACATGAGGTTGAGAAGGCCGAGGGAAAGAATGAACAGAAGAAACTGCACTATAATGACCTTAAATAGACCTTACATGTTATTTTAGGCAACAGAACTTCATAGTTAGGTTCAGGCAACAACAACACTTCATAGTTGGGTTCAGGCAACAACACTTCATAGTTGGGTTCAGGCAACAACACTTCATAGTTAGGTTCAGGCAACACTTCATAGTTGGGTTCAGGCAACAACACTTCATAGTTAGGTTCAGGCAACAACAACACTTCATAGTTAGGTTCAGGCAACAACAACACTTCATAGTTAGGTTCAGGCAACAAAACTTCATAGTTGGGTTCAGGCAACAACACTTCATAGTTGGGTTCAGGCAACAACAACACTTCATAGTTGGGTTCAGGCAACAACACTTCATAGTTGGGTTCAGGCAACAACACTTCAGTTCAGGCAACAACAACACTTCATAGTTAGGTTCAGGCAACAACACTTCATAGTTGGGTTCAGGCAACAACAACACTTCATAGTTAGGTTCAGGTTCATAGTTAGGTTCAGGCAACAACACTTCATAGTTGGGTTCAGGCAACAACACTTCATAGTTGGGTTCAGGCAACAACAACACTTCATAGTTGGGTTCAGGCAACAACACTTCATAGTTGGGTTCAGGCAACAACAACACTTCATAGTTGGGTTCAGGCAACAACAACACTTCATAGTTAGGTTCAGGCAACAAAACGACTTGGTTAGGTTAAGGCATCAAATAATTTAGTTTAGGCAACAAAACTACTAAATTCAGTTTAGGCAACAAAACTTCATAGTTGGGTTCAGGCAACAACAACACTTCATAGTTAGGTTCAGGCAACAACAACACTTCATAGTTGGGTTCAGGCAACAACACTTCATAGTTGGGTTCAGGCAACAACACTTCATAGTTACACTTCAAATAGTTAGGTTTAGGCAACAAAACTTCATAGTTGGGTTCAGGCAACAGAACTACTTAGTTAGGTTCAGGGAAAGTTTGTAGTTTGGGTTAAACTAACAACACAAAAGTGCTGTTACCAAAGTACGCCAAACACAAATGACAAACACATCAACGTTGACATCTACGACTTATCGAACATCATGTTTCGTAGTTATTGCTACTAATGCTGGATGAGACCTTCACTGGTCCCTCACATGATCCAGCCAGAGGGGCCACAATCAAGACCCCGGAGCTCTCCGCCTGTAACACCTGTGTGCACTATTGTGGGATTAAAGGTCGTCCACACAGCAGGTAGCATCAACAACCACAATGATTCTAATTAGTCTAATTGCCGGGAAATATACTTGTGTATTGAATAGAGCTGGTGTGAAGAAAAGGACTGAACACACGACCTCCTTCTCTCTTTGTAACAGAGACACAGTTCAGTCTTTAGTCAGTGTCATTAACAGATGTCTTCTTTTATGCTGCTGACTCAGACTGTTACTCCTCATGTGGTACTTCAAGTCGGGGTGTGTGTGACAGCCCATTACACACACACACACACACACACACACACACACACACACACACACACACACACACACACACACACACACACACACACACACACACACACACACACACACACACAGACACACGACATATGCATGCACATGCGCAATACACACACAAAGAAAACTCTTATGTTGCAAGCTGCATTCAAAAAAAGAACAAACTCAATCATAACATTTACCTGGTTTTCTCACGACAGCAGTATTGCAAAACTAGCGTGTTTGTGTGTGTGTTTATTTAGCTGTGTGTGTATTTGTATGTGTGTTTGTGTGTTGTGGTGACCATCTCTCGTTTCCTGTTAAAGAGGTTTCATGACAGAGAGGCTGACAAAAAACCCAAGAGTGAGTCTATTTTTGTCCTCTAAGAGAGAAAGAAAGAAAGATAAAGAGATAGCAGGGTTAAAAAAGAGGTGCACAGAAGCGAAATAAATAAATGAATAAGACAGAATAAAAAGAAAAACAAATAAAAAGGTAAACAAGGAAAGAGGAAAGTAAAATATGAATGTTTGAGCCCTGCCAGGACCGACTGTACACAGTTGACAGCAGCAGAGCGTCAGAGGAAATGTTGTGGCCTCTCCTCTCATTATAAAGACAATGTGACTCAACGGTCCAACGTGCACGACGTGCACAGTTAAGTGGTCCTTCATCTCAAATAACAACGTGATCGTGTTTCGCATGTTTCTCAGCTGAATGTGTTTTTTTTCTTTTTATATAAGTTTAATTATTTTTCCATTCTGGTGAATGACAGTCAAAAGTGGGAAAACAAACAGGTGACTTCTTATACAAAACATTTGAATAAACGTGTTGTAGATGTGAGAGAAAGTAGCATTTAATGACAACATGGCTTTTGTGCTGTAAAAAAACAGTTACCATGCCAGAAGTCATAAAAAGGAAACATCTATTTTACAAAAATTGGGAAACAATTTATATATATATATATTTAAACAAGCTAGCAATAATGGATAAAAAAATTGAGGCTCCAACAGCTTTGCATAACAATTTGCATTTTAACAACCTCTCTTATTGTCCTCTCCTCTCTGATCTGTGTTTAACTGCCTGTAGTTCAATCCAAGATTCACCCAATTTTTGTAATGGGACTGTTGGTCTCAGCCGAGTCACTTGAGGCTTCCCAGTTGCGCGGAAGAGCGCAGAATTTTCTGTTTTTTACAGAATCTGGTCAGAGCAAACTGTTTAATTTTGGTGAAATTTTAAATGAAATAGTTGAATAATGTGATTTTGAAGAAATATCACAAATCTAAGCTTCAATTTTTTTGTGTTCTTCATAGATGATTCATTCAAGGAGCGCCTGCAATTTGAAGTTATGATGATAAATTCTGTTATGACAGTTTCTGGTTGATGAATACCGTATTTTTGTTTATCTTTGTAAAGAAAACATGCCATTCAAACCCGTCGGATGGTTTTGGAGCGGTTGGTTATTCAGAATGTGGAGCACCATGAAAAAAAAAACCAGACTCTGCTGGATGGACTTAAACGCCTCATTTAGCACCTGAGGTTAGAGGATAAAATGCTGAAACCATTTGCAGACTAAGGACATTTACTTAACTGCTTATTACAAACTAAAAACAAACTATAAATATCATCTCTGACACTAACAAGATGTCAATTCAGATCCCAGAGACGCTAAAACTCAAGCTTCCTGTAGTCAGTCTCCATTAGCCGACAGACAACAGAGAGAGAGAGAGAGACAAGGAAGTGATGAACAGTACAGGCCTGTGGACACACACACACACACACACACACACACACACACACACACACACACACACACACACACACACACACACACACACACACACACACACACACACACACACACACCACTGATTGATAGCACACGTTAGCACATTAGCAGCTCTACACACACATACATATGTAAACACAAACGCAGACAAAAACACACCTGTCAACACTGAAATGTGTTCTCTCATTAGTGACATCACAAACACACACACAAACACACACACTAACACACACACACACACACAAACAGCTGTTACTGATTGAGAGGGCACGTCAGTTCCTTAGTGGCAACACACACACACTCTCTCACACACACACACACACACACACACACACACACACACACACACACACACACACACACACACACACACACACACACACACACACACACACACACACACACTTGTTTTGTTGTCTCCTTGTCATTAGCACATTTCCAAAGTGAGTGTCACTATGTTAGACACAGCAGCTGTAGATAAGTCATCAACTTTGTCTCACACACTGAAACAAACACACACACACACACACACACACACACACACACACACACTGAAACACACTTTCTGTAACGGCCTGTTGCAGACTGAAGCGTCATGGCGGTTCAGACTCTGCAGCCACGGGAGGGAGGAGGGATGACGGGGCAAGGATGGAGAGGGAAAAAGACGAGAGGAAGAAGGAGAGAACGGAACAGAGAGTGATGGAGTGAGATCAATACAAGAATGTAAAGTCTGACGTCTCCTAACACACATTCTGCTGCTGATATAAATCTTTGTGACTTTCATGTTCAACATCTTTAAGTGGAAGAAGAGTGATGGGACGTTTGAGGTCCTTTAAAAAATCAATCGATGTTACAACATGAGAAAGCAGTTTTGGAAACTGACGTGAAACCCGAAAAATGTATGCAGATCCAAAAGGTCAACATTTACTATTGAGAATGCTTTGTTATTGTATTGTTTGACATTTGTCTTCTGAGGACCTCCTGTCGGATAATCTTTACCCAACGTTTCAACTATCATAAGTACCACGAATAAAAAGAGGAGAAGATATAGTTCAATAATCAATTAAGTACCTCAATACAAAGGGGAAGAAACATTGTACATGTAAAATAGAAACATAATTGACATTAGTCAATAATGATTTCCTTCAACTTTATGACAGCCTGAGATTTCCGAATAAATTCCGATCACGCTCCCGATCGGCACTCGACGAAGCTGATATTAGTTCCAGTTCTAAAATGAGTCATGCAAATAAAATAAACAAATAACATCAAAAACGGGCTTAAAACTTACTTTAACTTACTTAAAAGCCCAGCCTCAGCCAGCAAGTTACAACTAAAGTAAATAGTGATGCAGTTAGCTACAGAAGCTAATCGTGCGAGCTAATTTGTTTGGTCAGACTAAAGATGAAAAGATATTTAAAAGATTTATATGAAATTAAAGCTACTTAAAAATACTGAAGGTGGTTCGTGCTGCTTGACTAGATATCTTGGTTTTGTCAGATTTTTTGTTTCCAATCCTCTACAACAGGATTGGTTGGAAAATACCTGAATTGTACCTGGGAAAAAAAGCTTTTAGAGTCTTGGTTGACTGGATATAGCTAAAAATACTTCTTAAGTTTGTTTTGGTCACCCTGAAACGCCAGAGTTTACATTTAAGTGCAAATCTTGTGGGCTGAGTAACAAATAAAGAAACAGTATTTTGTGAGTTTTCAAGCATCTCTAACTCACTGAATCTATCACGAATGATTTTAAAAACACCCATGTCAGTGAAAGGAAGCGCATCAGCAGGATTTGCAGTATATAGAGACCAAGAGAGGGCAGGTGAAAAGAAAATAGGAGCAAAAGATAGATGAAGGGAGGAAAGCATGAAAGGAAAGAAAGGGGAGAGAGAGAGAGAGAGAGAGAGAGAGAGAGAGAGAGAGAGAGAGAGAGAGAGAGAGCACGTAGAGATCAAGGCTGGAGGAAATAAAGCCAAAGCAGGTGTCAGCAATGAAAGCGAGGAATTGAAATAAGACGGGACACAAAAGATAAACAATGAAAAGAGTAAAAAATAGAGAACTGAGGACTGAAAATGTGCTTCCTCTTCTTTTTTTATAAATATAACTCCAGACTAGGCTCCAAAAACGGACGAGGAAATTGTCTGCTTTGGTAAATGTGGGTTGGACCTATAGTTCTATCAGAGTTAGGGAAAATTTGGTTTAAAAAGCAGTTTTTTTCTTGTATTAAAGCAAATATTGAGTCTTAAACCTCCTAAATTACAGTGAGTTTCTTGTGCAAAATTTGAATTAATGATTTGAAAATGATATATTCTTTTAGATGTTGGATATTTTTGAAAAAAAAAGAATACCTGATGATTTAAATGAAAGTCTTTTCTCTCTGAAAAACTCTGTTCTTCAGAGTTCCTGTTTTCCTTTGACTGTGAAGAGTCTCCTCTCTCTGGACGACTCGAGGGAACAAGAGGTCAAATCAATAGAAAGTGAGTCCGACGGCTCCAGTTAACAAACACCAGTCGGTCAGGGAGACAGTGTGTGTGTGTGTGTGTGTGTGTCTGCGTGTGTGTGTGTCTGCGTGTGTGTGTGTGTGTGTGTGTGTCTGCGTGTGTGTGTGTCTGCGTGTGTGTGTGTATGTTTGACCAACAGCCTATGTAGAGTAATATCATTATAGCAAATCAATAAAACAAGCTGTGTACATTGTATTTCATGGCGAATTAAATGCTTTATCAAATAATTTCCTATCAAAAACAAGCATTAATATTTAGTGTCTGACGCTTCAAATATTAAAATCAGGTTTATTAAAAGTGTTTAAGACAACTACAGTGACAACAGACTCTTGTTTTTCTCCAACAGCAACTACTTCTAAACGCTGCTCCGAGAAGTTTTGTACAAAATGAACCTTTTGGCTCTTTCGATTTTTTAAACATTTATCCCCTTGGCGACTCAAGCTCCTACTTTTAATCTTTTTACGATGTTATTCTAACAATTTGTTTTCTATTGTCTACCATTTCAAATGCAAAATTAGTTCATTTATTTGTTTATCTATGTGTTTGTCTTGTTCTAATATTTCTTGTTTCATTGATACGGTTGATATATTAAATAGTTTGGTTTCATCATGTTTTGCGGAAGACCAGCATCTACTTTGTAAGATCTAATGGATCCAAAGATATGGAATAAAAATTGGCATTTTACCCCAAAACTGGATATGCATGTTTGTCATATTAAACAGATACGTACAGCTGTACATATATTGGTTTCACTCCACATATCAACAAGTTACTGCTGAAAAAAGGTAGCAACGCACTAATGAAAACAAAGCATTCTAACCGAAACGTTCCTAAAAATGGCTTCTCTAAAGTAACAAACTGTTTAATGCGATCTCTGCTGCAGCGACTGAACAACAAGTCTTAAATAGTCGGTCCGCCTCCTCTACAGTCAACCTGTTGTGACGGTAAATATGGGTATTAGAGCCGGCTGCTCACAGTGTGCACTTCTTATATAACTGACTCTGGATCTGTCTCTCGCTCTCTCTCTTCCACTTACTAATTTTCTCCCTTTTGTCCACCTCCATCTCTCTCTCTCTCTCTCTCTCTCAGTATTGACCCACACACTAAAGCAGCTGTATCACATCAAGCCAAGAGCATAAATCAAAGCACGCGCACACACACACACATACATACACACACGTAACACTGGCCATCCCACACACTCCTGCACTCTCCTCAAGCCATTTCAGTTTACCGTCCCACACACACACACACACACACACACACACACACACACACACACACACACACACACACACACACACACACACACACACACACACACACACACACACACACACACACACTATAACTCCTCATCTCCATTGCGGTGAACACCCACACAGACTTCTGCACTGGGAGCGAGATGCAGATAAAACAGAACAAATATAGCGGGGGTTTGATTTCAGTGCATCGTGCAGGAAAATTCACAGGAATATACGGAGGGGGAAAAAAAGTGGCATTACCTGTTGGTACTCCTTAAATATATATAAGTTATATAAGCTGAGGGGGTGCTGATATTTCAGAAGTTTTGTTTGGGAAGCAGAGAAAAGTTAGAAAAAGACAACCACAGTGCAGATGCTCCAAAAATAATGTCAAAAAGGACAAATAATAAACAAAGATGATAAAGAATAAACTGCTGGTGTTTATTTTGAGTGGCACATTGTGGATTGGGATGAATATAATATTGTGAAATAATGAAATTTAAGAAAATAAAAGGAGGTGTGTGATGGAAATAATTGGTAGAATAACGAAAGAAAGGACAGGACTGGTTTTGTGTGTGCTGCCTCAGATGGAAAGAAACTTGATGAAGGGACTCCCCTTTTCTCTGAGTGTGTGTGTGTGTGTGTGTGTGTGTGTGTGTGTGTGTGTGTGTGTGTGTGTGTGTGTGTGGTGTGTGTGTGTGTGTGTGTGTGTTAAGTGTACGTGCATTACAGCGTGTGTGATCGGCCTACTCAACGCTAAAAATCACAATCGCACACATTTCAAAAGGAGCCGTTTTCTGTTACGCCTCATGTTCTTCCTGTGTCTCCTTTACTTTCCACACAGTTAATGAGAGGGAAGCAAACAGGAGGAGGAAGAGGAGGTGAAGAGAAGGATGCGAGGGGGTAAAAAGAGGAAGAAGGAAGAGCGTGAAAGCTTATGTAACTGAGCCTGGAGGTAGAGAGACAAAGAAAAAGACAGATTGAAAGAAAGTAAGACAGGCGGTCAAAGGGCATTCACCAGAAACTGTTTTTTGTCACAGACATTGATTTTTGTTCCTCTAATTTTGCATCACATGTCCATTTTCCCACGACTATTAATAGATATATATCTATATCAATATCTATGTTAGCAAATCAGAAGTTCCCTGCAAAAGAGTCACAAAGCGCAGCCACACCAGCATTTAAACGACAAGTTCTACTGTGGTGAACTTTGACACGTGGTGAGCAAGAGATACCAAGATAGAGGAAGCGGCTGTAGCTTATCAGCGGTCCAACTATGTGGCAACCTCCAATTCTGCTAAGTGAAGCCAATGCGGAAGGGTCTTAAAACTTGCATTCTCTCTACCGACCAGCAGGGGGGCGACTCCTCTGGTTGTATAGAAGTCTATGAGAAAATGACTCTACTTCTCTCTTGATTTATTCCCTCAGTAAACATTGTAAACATGAGTTTATGGTCTCAATCTCTAGTTTCAAGTCTTCTTCAATACAGCATGATGTTCATTTTGTAAGTGATGCTCCATTTAGAGTCAAACAGACCATAAAGCAGGGTATGCTTTAGGGCGGGGCTACACAGTGATTGACAGGTCGCTACCAGAGCGTCTCTACGTCACTCCTACCCATTCCAAATATGGTTAACTTTTGTTTACTGGTTGCGAAAAAAACAACAACATGGCGACGACCGTAATCCAAGACGGCGACGACGAAATCGCAGAACTCCAGGTTTCATAACGGCCGTCCACAAACCAATGGGTGACGTCACCATGACTACGTCTATAAACTGCTCAACAAATGGGAGTTACTTTGAATGTTTTAAAAAGAGACAGAGCGCAATTTTGTCCTGCCCACACCAGATGGGAAAACAATTCTTCGCACTCCATTGACTTTTATATCGGAGGGTAAATGCCTCGTTCTCACTTTTGTCTGCTAGCCAGCGACAGAAAAATGCTTAAAAGCCGCTGTTTTGTGGGATGCACCACCAACACGGATAAGAACCCAGAACTAACTATGTCCAACAAACTTTGACATTTAAAGTCTCAATATAACCAACATTGCTCAGTGGAAAGCAGTGAATGTCTGACTGAGACAAGCTAATACGACCTAGCATGGTGTGCTAGCTGGGATAAAAAAAAAAAAACAGGTTCCTGCTCTGTAAACCAACTCATCATTAAGCAAACAAAAAGAAACGCATATTATTCCATATCTGATACATCACTGTATTGATTAGCTGTACTGGGCTGTGAAAAATGCTGTGTTCTACAACTTTAAAGCATCATATATCTGGATGTAATGTATGCTAGTGATTGGCTTTTAATGCACTGTAGAGCTACATGTTTTTTTGAAAACACACGCTTGTATTTCCAACCTAATGAGGAACTTGCACTAAACTATTACGGTAAACAAAAGAAGAACCGCCAAAACGGTTCAGTGCAGGCTATTAATATCAGGCCTAACCATTACAGTAAACAGTCCATATCGCGAGAAGTAAAGTGTTGTTTTTCCTCTTTCACTTCTTAGAATAGCAACATTTTAAAAAGCTAAAATTAGAAAGAGACTTCCTCATTCTGAGGCAATCTAAGAACAAAGAAACTATCACTGCTGTTCTGAAATCAGATGTCAGAGCTTCTGGTTGCTCTCTCTATTCTAAAAGGCATTTTAAACATTTATATGAGCATTTCTTTATAGGTCATGGTGCATTTTCTGGCCTTTGATTGGTCTTATAAATCAACAGAATGTAGTTGAGAGGCCGACAGGAAATGTGGGGAGAGAGAGAGAGAGAGGATATGACATGCAACAAAGACTTGTACTGGGGACGTTGTGGTTTACGAGGCGCACATCTTAGAATCGAGACCACTGTGACGCCCTTAGAGTTGGGGGTTTTTTAATCAAAAAATGAAACAAAAGTGCTTTAATATGAGTCTTATTTTCCCTGGAAGACGGTTGGGGTTGAGTTCTTGTAATTGCAAGACTAAAAAAATAAAATAGATAGCAAAAACTTGATCCAACAAAAGATATCAAAACAAGTCTTAAAATCCAACCCAGTCAGTAGAGGCTGAGGTTTACAGTGTCATTCAATTAGCAAATAGCCAAAGTCACGTTCACTTGTGATTACAGGCTATAAAACAGTCAATTACAGTGTTAGCATATGCCTACAATATACGTATGATATATGAACATGACACATCAAAAAATACAAATAGTAAAGCATGTCATAATCAAGAAATCCAATCAAACCCGACAAAAAAACCCCGTACATTTCGTCTGAAATCTAAAATGATTAAACGTGAGATGAAAATCTGCTCTTGTCTCTTGTCTCTAAACCCAAAAGATATTTAATTACAGCCATGATGAGTCATAGAAATGACACGCCTCTTCTTCCGATGGCTATTGTTGCATATGTGTGTAATTATTTAGGTGATTTATGGTTTGGGGGAGTGAAATTAGCTAAATGGTTAAATGGTGTCAGGATGTCATGTCACGGTTGATTAGAATTAGCATCTGTTGTTATATCAAGTACAGAATGAGGGGAGGCAACACATGACAGGGGGAGTAAGAGGCAAAACACACACACACACACACACACACACACACACACACACACACACACACACACACACACACACACACACACACACACACACACACACACACACACACACACACACACAAACATTGATGTGCTCCCCCACGTGTACCCAAACAAACACAAACACACTAATCCGCTCAGGACATTGTTGTCACTACAGTGTAATCCTGGAGTCGATGACTGGCTTAATCTAATTCACATGACTGCAGGTGGACACAAGGCTAATTCAGCCAATGGGAGAGGAGCCGAATGATGATGTCATCGCAATGAAACCGAGGACTCTTTAACTCATTAAAACTCTCCTGTCACAAATGGAGAAACAATCCTAATGATAATTTTAATTAAAACATAAAACATAGTTGCCTCTATTGTTTTTGTGTCATGTTTTGATGTTGATGTTAAATGTACTTTTTTATATAAATGAAAATTCACTTTACTGCCACGTTTTGGTCTGATTTTACATTACATTTTCAACACTCTGTAAACAAAATTGTAAACTTTATGTTGTAGTTGTAACTATAGATTTTCAAAGTAAATTGATTTTATTGTAAATGTGATGTTAATGGAAATTTTGTCAGTTTAAAATGACATTTTAAATACTTTTCCGTCATGAATTTACATATTTGGTCACATCTGTAAAATGTAAACAGACAAAAAAATAAAAGATATATATATATAAAAACAATTAAATATTATTACTACATTTTTGAAATTCAATTTATTTATTTTTCTATTTATTATCATCTCTGTATCTATATTATTGTACCTTACTTTTACACCGGCTAAAAAACTTTCATTATTAAATCAGAAATTTGCTTTTTTTGAGAAAAAAAAAAAATCAACATATAATCTTTTACTAGGTGACTTGATACAAACAGAAAAAAACTACACAGGTGACACAAAAAAACAACAACATGGTGACCCTCTACAGTGGTACCATGCCCTTATACGGGCGTGCACATCAACGCCACAGTGTCCGATGAGATTAGCCAAATCCATACCAGACTGATATCCAATACCATTATCTGCTCCAGGAAACCAACGTGGCATTATGGGATGCCGTCTCCCATGACAACAGGGGGTTAACCGGGTATCCTGTGTTTGCTATTGATCAGCGCATGATTTACAGTCGACGGTCAATGAGGGTAATGGATAACGATTTCAACACACACACACACACACACACACACACACACACACACACACACACACACACACACACACACACACACACACACACACACACACACACACACACACACACACACACGATAATAATTTGGACTGTTGTCTTCTGTGTGTTTGCGTTGAAAATATTGCTCCTCTCATTGCTGATGTTAGCTCATCAATAATTAATGAGGCAGACGTGTATTTGCCAGTAAGAGGCTGATATCAGATCATCAATATCTTCCAGTATGAAGTCCAGTAAGAAAGAGAGAGAGAGAGCTGTTAGTGCGTGATTACGTCAGAGCCGCTATCAGAGATCTGAACACAACTCGTCATCGCTGTGGCAGCGACGAGAGAGGCCAAACAAGAGCGCATCCAGGAAGTGAGCAGGAAGTCAGCTGACCTCAGCATACGCAGACACATCGGATGAAGATGAGAGTCTGATTTGATACGTTGATAAAGTGGCCCAATTGAAGTTCATAGAAGACGGATAAACGGAGGCAGCAACCGTGGATCATCCAACGGTGGAGTCTTCACATCGAGCAAAAGTCCTTCAAATGGCTTCACGTTCACTTTTCGGCGAGATGTTTCAAATCTTAATATCACCTTCTGAATAAAGGAGCAGCTCAAAGGTTTAATCAGGGGTCCCATCAGGGCCATGAGGAACATTTCCAAGACTTTCTCTAAGTAAGCTAAGAGCACTTTTATGAACTTCAATATTCAATCCCTCCCTGGTTTGCTAATGTTGCTTTTTACTTCGGAGAGGTCCTGTTTTAATATGTATAAAGTTAAGTCAAAAAGCTCTCTGAAGAGGTCACAACCCATAAAAACCTCACCGAGGTTATAATCCGTCACGCACACACACATATTCTCTCTCTCTCTCTCTCTCTCTCTGTGTGTGTGTTCTCCTACCTTTGCCCTGATCTGTCCCGACGTCGACACCTTGCGGATCAACTTGTGCGACGTCTCCTCTTGTTCCCCGTCGCTGTCCGATGACTCCTCTCCAGCTTCTCCAGCCTGGAAGAAGAACAAAAAAATCAATAATAATTGCTGTCAGATATTATTAATAAACTATATCTGGAGCCCTTTTAAAGCACAAATGTATTGAAAAGTAAGGTCTTGACCACCCAGAACTCATGTTAAAGGACATCTGTTCTCAAAATGTTCTCCTTTTAAAATGTACTGGAAAAGTTTTGCCATTCATTTAGAAGAAACTCTTATTTATTGCATTCTTTCCATGTGATTTGGTTGATGGGCTGCTATTTTGATGACTGAGCGGTTCAATCGGCTTCAGCTGCGTCTGATTAGTGATCTGCAGCAACCAAGATCACTGCTTTCAAACTTCCTTTTACAAGAGACAATCAGTTGGGTTATATAAAACAAAAGAGGGGAAAAAAGCAACGATGAGCTAAATTTAAACATCGGAACGTGACTTTTTGTCACGCAGAAATATTGTAAAGCTTGTTGAGATCTGGTGTGTTGTGAGATTTGAATTATCTACTAGAGTTAATAAAGTTCCTTCAAGGCTTTAAAAAAAGAAGGGCTCAAAAGCACAAGCGGCAACTTTAACAAAATACTCGTGAAGAAGCCATAACATTTTTATTAATTTTAGTTTATTTGCATGTTTGATTCTTTAATCTTTTGCAAAACTGTCATCCGTCCGAGAGTTCTGCTTTCTCACATTGTCCTCTACTCCATTAAAGATAAACTAATTATTTGTGTTTTTCTTCTCATTAAAGAACGCTAATTAAAGATGTCTAAACATATTGGTATCTGCCTTTTGTGTAACGTTAAATTATAAAGTGTAAATAGTTCTTTAGGCTTCTGTATTCCTAAAAAAAAGAAGCCACTGACATGACCTCTGTGTCGTCAGTGGAGGCTAAAGCTCTGCTTCAGACGTCTCCGAGGAGAATTGGGGATCAATAAACATCTCGGACATTTTTGCACCTGCATTTTACTGATAAATCGCACTTGATTGGACGTAGAAATTGAGATTCTTGCCCAACGTGCGTGTTCACACAGTTACACGTGGATACGCTCTGATTCATCACTTCCTGTGTGATTCGACCGCTTACTTTGATGGTAATTGAGCCGTCAGACGAGTCTGCTTGTGCATTTACAATAAGAC